>NC_056527.1:51469772-51668563 GCF_019175285.1 Sceloporus undulatus
TTATTTATATGCCGCCTCTCCCACGGGATTGAGGTGGTTTACAACAGCAATTAAAACACAATGTAAAATACAGCATACAGTTAAAATATTTCCCATTAATTCCCTCCACCCTTCCCCATCCCCAGGGGACAGGATCAAGATTCAAAATGACCTGAATAGACTAGAAAGCTGGGCCAAAGCTAACAAAATGAAATTCAACACGGAGAAATGTAAGGTATTGCACTTAGGGCGGAAAAATAAAATGCACAGATATAGGATGGGGGACACCTGGCTGAATGAAACTACGTGTGAAAGGGATCTAGGACTCCAAGTAGACCACAAGTTGAACATGAGTGAACAGTGTGATGTGGCAGCTAAAAAGGCCAATGCTATTTTAGGCTGCATCAATAGAAGTATAGTGTCTAGATCAAGAGAAGTAATAGTGCCACTGTATTCTGCTTTGGTCAGGCCCCACCTAGAATATTGTGTCCAGTTCTGGGCGCCACAATTCAGAAAGGACATTGAGAAACTGGAGCGTGTCCAAAGGAGGGCGACAAAAATGGTGAAGGGTCTGGAAACCTTGCCCTATGAGGAACGACTTAGGGAGCTGGGGATGTTTAGCCTGGAGAAAAGAAGGTTAAGAGGTGATATGATCGCCCTGTTTAAATATTTGAAGGGATGTCATATTGAAGAGGGAGCAAGCTTGTTTTCTGCTGCTCCAGAGAACAGGACCCGGAACAATGGATGCAAGCTACAGGAAAAGAGATTCCACATTAGGAGGAACTTCCTGACAGTAAGGGCTGTTCGACAATGGAATGCACTCCCTCGGAGGGCGATAGAGTCTCCTTCCTTGGAGGTCTTTAAACAGAGGCTGGATGGCCATCTGTCAGGGATGCTTTGATTTGGATTTCCTGCATGGCAGGGGGTTGGACTGGATGGCCCTAGTGGTCTCTTCCAACTCTATGATTCTATGATTCTATGATTCTTTCTTATCCCAAGATGGATTTCCTGAAATAATGAATGTACATTTCTCCTTCTTACCTTACAAGAGCATCCTGAGTACTTTCTCCTGTTTCTACCACAAGCTTTACTGCACTCTGTTTGATATAGATACCAGACGCTTTGCAGTGGCCACATTCTAGTCAAGAGGTTGCTATCTACCCTAGGTTGTTTGGGAAGGAACCAAACAAAACAAAATTGAAGGAACTATAAAAAACCTGTAAGGCATTCATTGTCCCATATAAACACCCACAAAAGTTTATATTAAAGGTGGAGAATGTGTTTCAGACTGAGAGCTGAATTCATTTTGAGAGATATTCGTGTGTTTGTGTAGGGGGTCACATTCATGTAGTGACAGGGCCAAAGAGAAAAGGGTGGAATCCAAAATACCAGCATATTTATCTGAAAGCTCCTATCGCCAGCCCCATATTAGCCCTTCTGAGAGGCATTTCAATATTTTAGAAGAGGACAGACAATTGGTGGAAAGCCACCAGTGATGATCTCATGGGGAAAGTGTGTGTGATCATCTAGGGAAAACTAGAGGATTAGGATCTCAGAAGGGTTGAACTTAGCCCCAGGGCCTGCAGTTCCCCACCCCAAGTTTAGATCATTTGGAAACTGCTTCCAGTTTTACCTGTGCAAAAAGTGTAGATAAACAGGAACTTTGAGTCAGACCTTCTTGCTAGAATGCTCTAGCACTCTAGCAAAAGTACAGAATAAGTAAAGCTTATTCTGTGCTAACACTTACTTTTGGAATACCACAGATGGTTGTGGTCTCAGGAATTATTACTGCTGCTATTTTATGTCATTATGCTGCCATAGTGGCACAAACCCCACATGTTTTGAATTTGATTATGTTGACTTTAATGTTGTACTGACTGGTGGATTTATAGTAGCGTGGTGTTGTTTTCTGCATTGTTTCAAGCATTGTTTAGAGTTTATTCTCTGAGGCCAAACAATTCATAAACAACTGAAATGAATAAATGGTTATACATAGAAAAGCCAGAGAGCAACTCTCTGCTGGTGGTACTCCAAGGGTTATACCATTTCCCCCATTAACAAGATAGTGGTAATAATTTTCTCACAAGTGCTTTCCTATTTTCTCACAAGTGCTTTCCCTTCTCCCTGGCTTAATTTTTTGTGTTCTTTGTGGACTGAGCTTGTTAATGAAAGGCATACTCTCTGCTTTGGTTTGCTTTGCTTACCATATGCAGACCATACCACATGCTCACACTTCTTCATATGTATATGAGAGAGTGATCAAATTTCTTGATCTGTTATGCATTAGAAACACAGTTGAGTAATGCTCATTACCGCAAGTGGTCTCTGTTTCATTTGACTAATAATGATTTTAATCATCTGTTAGTGCTCAAGGATCTGCGTTCCAAAGCAACCAACACACCCTTGTAGATTTTGGCTGACTTTTCATATTAGTCACATTGTACTTGTGTCTCCTTAAACAGCTGAGTACCATTGGCATGTTGGAGTTATTTCCAGCTTCGGTCCTTAAAATTTGACACAGGAATGTACCCAAACCCATGTGTTCATTTCTAGTAAGGATGGTTGGTTCTGTAGAGTAAACACCGCTACTCTAGAGCAGGAGTGCATATATCATAAGAGTACAGATATCATAAGAAGCCACTTAGTACCAAAAAGAGGACCAAAAGTCCAGTGCTAGCATCAAGATTACCAACCAGCACTTGTATTTGAAGATAGGTTGGCCAGTCTACATTGTCATGGGAACTTGGATTTACGTAGGTTTATAGGATAAGCATCTAAAAATGGCCTAAACTGAACTGCAGTTAACAATCTTGTCTAACAATGTGGACAGCTTTCATCATGGACATGCATATTTGCACTCAACACACACATGCACAGAGTCAGTAGGAAATAGTACAATTTGGTTAGCAATTCCAGAAGATCTCCAGGATCATGGTGTTTTTCAAAAGATTCTCCCAAATTGTGGTCTGCTGTATGCTGCTGCTGTCATTCTGTTTTCCCTTTAGCTTTCCCCCTCTGAAAAACAACAACAAAAAGCAAGGAAGCATACAGTGATCTGTTATCTCCTCATAATCTCCAGCTCAGTGTTATGAGCTTTACTGCTATTGTTACTGACTGTTGTTTAGGATATCCAGAAAATCTTCTAAGAAAACTGAAGATCACATTTGTAATGAAGTGTTTGACTATGCATTCAAAGCAGAGTACATCTTGTTAGAGCATGTTCCAGTGAAATCCAAAACTTCCTTTTGTAACACTAACTCTTAATCCATACAAACCTAGGGTTGTCATTGCATTTTTATCATTGTGGATTAGTGTTCCTTTTAAATGAAAACAGCCCCTTTGGGTTGCTTGCCTGGTTAGCCATGGCAGGAAGACAAACGATTTTTACAGTATCAGACATGTGGTTTCCTGTCTGTGTTTAACTCAGAGGAGAACATCATGTCCAGCTGGTCCACTGTTCTTCCAGACAACTAGATAATAGCCTGTAATAATTTTGTCTTTTGGACTGTCATCCAGATGCACCATTCATGTGGCACTCGTCCCATGCATAGCGACTGCTGCTGTTTGTTTAGTGGAGTGTGGAGTTTCCTGTATGTTTATGTAAATGTTATTTCTGCCCTATTTAATTCAGATAAGAGTGGTCCATTCACAGATATCTGCAGAAGGGTTGTACTGATGTGAATGAAGTTTGAATCAAGGTGCTAATTCACTTGATTTCCCCCAACTGTTAATTTAATTATATTTTATTTTATTTAACGTCAGTTGCAAATGCCAAACAGTTGAAGATGTAGTCAGGCACACTGATTTATGTCTAAATAACAGAAAGGCATTTATGTTTTGGACTCAAAGACAAAATATTATGAATGCTACAGCAGGTTCTAATTTCCTGAGGAGGCTAGACACTAAGTTTTAATAAAAAAAAAAACTTAGCTACAGGCTAGTTACTTTAAGGAACTGTCATCCTTAATCTTGCAAAAGCAGAGATTGCTAACCTTAGTATCTAAAGGCACCTTTCTCCTTCTTTAAATAGGATTGGTCAGTAACGGTACTTCTTGAGAGCCCCAAAGAAGCCTAGAGTTGACACTATTTGTACTAGGTGAAAGTAACCTAAGGCCAGCTTTTCTTGTGGATTTTTGTTTTTGAATTTATTTTATTTGGGTGGGGAGTGCATTACATGCCTTACAGAATACATGATTCATTTTGATAACTAAAACATTGAATCATGATCAGAGTTAGAGAGAGATGATCTTTTAACGTCTACAATTACTATTAAATGTTGAAAGGGTGGTAGGAGGGTGTGTGCATACACACACACACACACCAATGGGTAAACAGACTTCAGAATGAGTGTCATATGGTAGTTAGGTTATGGTCTTTCTTTGCCAAACAAAATTGGGGAAAGTTGGCAAGCAGACTCCAGAAAATAGAACTTTGGATGTGGTGTATTTCATTGGGGGAAAAACCTGACTTTACAAGCAAAGTCTTATTCCAACATTAGCACTAGTTGCTCTTGATGCAACTAGTACTAGAAAATAATCCAAATTTTGCACAAGGAGAACACTGCTGCCCAAAATAGGGAGTGGGAGAAGGGTAGGAAATGAAATGTGAAATTCTGCCCATCATGATTTAAAGAGAACATTCTGGGGTGGATTATTAATCTCATGTTGATTAGTAATAGTGGTGATGCATTAGTGCAAGTAGTAAATTACTTAACAAATGTCTGTACATACATCTGTAAACAATTACAGTTGCTTAGAAAAACCAAGTTTCCCCAGAACTTTACTTACGATAATTTCTGGATGAAAGTAGAAGCAATTTGGATGTTAGCATCAAAATAACAACTTATTTATGAAAAATGAGAGATGCTTTTCCTTCTTTCTAATCTCTCCACTCATTTTTAAAGGCCTCCCTCACCATCAACAGTTGGATGGTTGGTTTTACTTTCTGTAATGTTCATATGCATGACAGAGAGACAAAGAGAGAGAGATATGGGGGGGGGGAAGCAAACAGTAAAATCTAGATGATTGTGACTTGATACAGAAGAATTTTTATCTTCTGCTGGTTTTCTTGTTCTGGATCAGCGCCTCTGACAAAGGACAAAAGAAGTCAAACCTTTGTTTTCTGCTGCCACACTAGATCAAATGACTTTAAATTATAGGAGGATAGCTTTTCATTGAACATTAGGAGAAAGCTCTTGACAATAAGAACAATTGAACAATGGACCTATTTCTCTAAAGGAGTGGTAGGATGTTTATTGCAGTGATCTTCATGTAGAAGCTGGATGGTTCTGCACTAGAGATGCTCTAGTTGTGGATTTCTGCATCTAGCCATCACTTATACTGGCCCCCCCGCCGCCGCCGGCAATGATCCCATGTTGTGAGTCACTTTCCTCTTTACAGTCTTCACCTCTGTCAGCGGGCATGTAGACAGGCATGAAACTAGAGATGAAAATATTAAATCTCATTACAGTGTGTGCTGTGGTCCTGATCCAGACTGGTGGGTGCATATTTATTTCAGAGTAACCCCCTCCCCACAAAAATAAGAAGCTGCTTGCTGCATAAGGATGTGTAGGCGGAGTTCAACCTTGTATGAAGAGCACTAGCAGATGTTTGGGGGGAGTTCAAACATGTGATTGCAAATCTGCTATCTGAATTGGTACAGTCTGAGGAAGGCATGCTTTTCTTGATGTGTAGATGTGTTCTAATCTAGTAGGCAATGTAGTTTAGAAACTGGATTTTCACAAATGAACCAGGTGAAAAATTATTTAAAAAACCATTAGTGTTGGATGGGTGTGCAAACCACCAACATATGAAAGATAATGGGCCCAAATGGGTTAACCATTAGTATTTGTTGAGCCATGCAGTTAAACAAATTGCTACTTGAATATTGATTTGCTGTAATCCTGCAGAGTGCAGTCTGTCCTGCATGTGGAGTGCCCGTTTTTCTTCATTGGATAATGTACATTTAAAAAACAACAAGCAGCTTGCTAAATCTTAGAAGTGCAAAAGGGCAGGGAAAGGTGAAAGGCAGGCAAAACACTTCACAAACAAGGGGCAACAGGAAAGGAAATAACTTCAACTTCCTGTGTACTTTCTCAGCATTATAGTTAGAGACCACATTTGCATTTTAGTTTAGTTGTTGTTCTTAATAACTGCCTTTGAATCTACTTTGACTGATTGCAATGCCATGAATGAGACATATTCAAGATCCCCTGTCCTCAGCCACTCTGCTCAGGTCTTGCAGCCACAGGGCCATGGCCTCCTTGATTGAGTCTCTCCATCTGGCATATGGTCTTCCTCTCTTCCTCCTGCCATTATTTGTCTTTTCTAGTGTCCTGTCTTCTCATGATGTGTCTAAAATACAACATCCTCAATTTAGTCATCTTGACTTCTGAGGAGAGTTCTGTCTTGATCTGTTCTAGAACCCATTTGTTTTAGTTGAACAGGACTACATAACCACAGTGAAAGGAAGGGAATAAAAAAAATAACAATGCATGCATGTGCAACAGTTTTAGAAAGAGCCAGTTCTAGAATGATACAAATATTGGAGAGGCATGGGAAATTGTTGCAAAAAGTTAATAACAACATGAGACTGAAAGACAATAAGAAATAAGAAGACACGGTCATTAGCTGATCTGAGACCCTGTTAACCTGTGGAAGATAGACTAGACGTATCAGCACCAGCTTTACCTGCTGTGCACTATGGATTTATAGATGGCCTTACTCGCAGTTAATAAAAAAGATACTTTGCTGAATGCCACAGATCCTCAACTTGTAGTCCTCACTTCAACTTCATGGTATGGAAATAAAATACATTTCATACATTCTGAAAACCAGCATGTGGAGCAAAGCAAAACAAAAAAACCTTGTGTTCCTGAGGATAGTTGTTTGTTTGTTTGTTTGTTTGTTCATTAATTCCCTCATTTATTCAATGTATATCCTGTGATTCTCCCAGTATGGGATCCACTATTAAAAACTCATAGAACACCTTCACAAAAGGCTGCTCAGGGCATCCTCCCAGCATTTGAGCCCTTTTAATTATTGTTTCCAATACAATACATATTCATTCTCTTAATTGAGCAAGCTGTTAATATCTGACCTATGCACCAGGGATGTTGGAAGGAATGAATTGAAGGCTAGCTCTAAACCCATAGCTCTTATATACCCAGAAAAGGCCAGCTGCACTGTGCCTACGTGATTCATTACTCTGCCTTTGTCTCTTTATAAGTCAGCAGAGACAAAAAGTACTACTTCACACAATTCATAGTTAAAACTGGTGGAATCATTTTGTAAAGGTGTAGAAGGAGCTCACACAAATTCATGGAAGGTGAAGTTATTGATGATTTCTGGTCATAACAGCTTTTTGCTACTTCTAGTTTCAGAAGGAGTAAACTCAGAAACAACATAAGGCTTGGGTTGTTTTTCTTATTTCTTCCTCAACACTTCCAGAGACATTCTGGTTGTTACGGTGGGAAGGGAACAGGGTCTGATGCCATTTAGTCTGATCAAGCAGGGCTGGATTATTTGATAACTTACATTGCTAGGGTGACCAGATGCCATAACTTCAAAGGAAGACAGGACACCACAGTATGGTAGGACATTTAAGAAAATGTAGGATATTAGCAAACACTAATATAAATATAAATTCATTTCATATGGTTTATTTACAGCTACATTACATATACAGTATTTTATTAGATACTCAACCATATTTTTCTGACCAACGTATCTTTGTTAAAATGCCTTGTTGTCTTGCAATATCCTTAGAGAACTATGAGCAAAACAAATGCTTAAAATTGTACTTGACTAGCAACAAACCCTTGACTGAATCTACATTTAAATTACTGTATAACTTTCCCATTTGCTCTTTCATCCCTCTTGCATCTTCCTCAACCCAAATCACACACTTTTGTCCCCCTCCCCCCACCTTCCCCTTGGTGCCACTGATCTGTTTCAACAACCCAGTTCCTCCTTTCCTTTCCACACCTTGTCAGAAAAAAATGAAATTTGTTTATGTTTTGTGTGCATGTTACACACATAGCCTGATGGTAATTTTATACACAATGTTTTTAATAATTTTGTGCATGAAACAATGTTTGTGTACACTGAAACATGAGAAAACAAAGTTATCACTATTTTAGCCACCCATGTGATTTTTGGATTTTGGAATGTTTTGGAATTTGTAATTCTGGGTATGGGAGACTCAACATGTATTCTTCCCAGGAAATAAAATTCAAAAATAAAATCCTTATATTTTATATAAGGGCCATTATTTTACTATGCCATTGTATAAAATGGCACTTGAGCATCCATGGATTTTTATATCCACGGTGTGTGTGTGTGTGTGTGTGTGTGTCTTGAAACCAAATCCCAAGGGGCTGTATAAGTAAATATTTTCTACTGTGAAATATGCTTCTAGCTATCAGGAACTTGGTAACCTCCACTCTGGTGATGTTAAAGGAAGAGTCAAGAGTATAGAGCAGTGGTTCCCAACCTTCCTAATGCTGTGGTTCCTCATGTTCCAGTGACCCAAAACCATGAAATTATCTTCGTTCCTACTTCATAATTGTAATTAAATAGGTGTTTTCCAATGGTCTTAGGTGACCCCCATGAAAGGGTCATTCGACCCCCAAAGGGGTCCCGACCCACAGGTTGGGAACTACTGGTATAGAGCCATTTCTTTAGAACTTCACTCTTCACTTCTTTCAAACTTCACTCATCTAATGGTTCAGCCTGTACATACGAGACATGCCTGCTGTATATTTTGGATTTTTTCCCCCCAGTCATGCTGTCAGACTTTTCTTCACTGATGGCTTATATGTGTGTAATCAGAAGTAATCCTCTGCTGTATGTAATCAAACACAGACCAAATTGGGGAAACTTTTGCTGGACTAGTAAGCAAGATGACTTTCATTTGGTTCATTTACAGTGGTGATTTTTGTCCCCCATGAAAAGCAGACTTGCAGATTTTGATGACTGAATTATATAAAATGGGAAGCACTCTTTCCCTTACTGCAATATCAGTGAGAATTTTCAGAGCAACTTTACACTGAGTAGAGGCAGATTTTTATCAAGCTGCCATGGAAGATATTTCAAAAGTTGCATATAGGTATAAATGTTCCATACGTGTAATGAGAAGTGGGCTGTTATATTTATTATGTCTTTAAAATGGAGTGGACTCTACTCTGTAACATTAAGAATTTGTGCAAGATCAAACTAATACTGAACATAATAGTGGTAGCTAATGTGTGTTGACTGGGGTATTGTAGCCAGTGCAGACTGATTGATTTCTTCCAGAAAATTACCAGCAAACAGCAACAGATATGGTAAATGTAGAAGTTAAAATGATACATTTTATATTAATGTCTTGGTTCTGAATAATTTATGAGCACCTACAAAGTGGCTTTGGATGCCTTTTAATAAATAATACATTGCAATTAGGTGTATCCATGTCCAACAGTTGCGGTTTTGGCTAGAACTACATGGTTGTATGATATCATAGTCCATGGGAGTATAATTTTCAGTTCTATGAAATCCAGTGAGATTTAAGAAACCTAGCTGCATGCAGGATTGTACCTTGAAAAGGTAGACAAGGAACCAGTCATCTCTTTAAAACATTATCAGAGTACAAGTCTGTCTATATTTGATTCACTAGCTTGCAGTTTTTATTTGGTTTGCCCCACACCCCCTCAAAAAAAACCAGGCAAGCAAGTGAATTAGTTGTGTGAAACTTTTCTTTGCTGACACTGTGGCTGCAGTTTCTAAATATACTTTCCTGGGGAATTTTTAAACTGCATTTGAGTTTTCAGCATGTTGAGAATTGTGACAGGCAAATACGACGGTGGGCATCTTTTATGTGCATTTGAGTACTTATTTAAGGCAAGCAGTTCCGTATTCTAAGTGAACTTGAACCCATCTGTACTTGTTAAAAGAGAGTTTTATTGTTTAAAACAAACACATGTATAGTGGAGTAGTTCAGGCTTTAATGAAGGGATCATGTAGGAAAATTCTTAATGTGATCTAATGATTGCTTGTTTAAAGGTTCCAATGGGTTTCTGTGCTTGGGATCAGGAAATGGTTGGCATCACCACCTTTTTTGCAAGGGAAAAACTTCCTTTGCCTTTTGGTGCTGTGCCAGGACAACATAGATATGTTAACTAAAGTAACACAAAGTATAGATTTAAAATATCAAACCTTGATTTTCCATTTTTTATAAGGGACACCATTTTGCTATGTCATTAAATTTAATGGGACTTGAGCATATGTGGATTTTGTTATCCACGGGGAATCTTGGAACCAAACCCCAGCGTATAACAGGGGCCCACTGTATTGCCTTTTTGACTCAGGAAGGCCCACAGTACCAATTAAAATACGATTGTACAAAATGATAAATAAACCAATGTCATGACTCAATCTGTGACAAAGTAAACAACCAGCATAGAACCAATATACCACAATCCACCCTCAACCATTAATAAGCCATAAACCCCTATGTAAAATGAGTCATTAATCAGCTCATTCAAACAACCTTTGAAACAGAACAGTGGGCTGATACACACTTGCTCATGAAACCACTCTGACACTTTCAGTTGTTTCAAATGCTAACTCCACAGTTCTCTGTTCTTGCTTGTAGCTCCCTGTTGCCTTCTCATTTCCTGTATGAGAGCTTCCTTCTCTTAAAGTGACAGACATGCCTTCTAAAACACATCACTCCCTATGACAGACCAGAGAGAGAAACATGTTCTCTGTATATAGATGGGTGAAAAAAATTCACTGTGATTTGTGTGTACCAGACCCATTTCAGCCTTGGAGTCAGGGGAATTCCCCACTGTTTGCAATGGATTCCCTTCCGTGTGTTTGTGTGTGTTTAATCCTGTTTGATTTTGACTGTATGTTTGTCAGAGACTGCATGTTTATCATGTCTGGACAGCAAGCAATTTCTAAGCCATATGCGGCAGGCAAAGTATTGTGATCCATCTGCTGCTTGGCAAATGCCATGGAGACAGTTCATAAAAACCAGAGTGGAGAACTATCAAGCAGCTGGCATGCTGGAATTTCATGCAGCCCAGTTGAAGCTTTCCATTAAGGGAGCCCATGCAAAACAAATGAATATTTTCAGTAATCTACTAAATGTTTACTACTTGCTCTTATCAGCTGGCATTAAAGTTGTTGCAAAATATTCCACTAAAGGTTTGATAGGCCATATTACTACTGAACCCCAAAGACTGTGTAGATCTTCCTTTAGAATCCTTTCAAATAAATCCTTTCAAAGATCACCCTCTGCCCATTTCTGAGCCCCACAAATATCCTAGTCTTATATTATTTGCTCCTAACCCTGTTATACGCTTTCTTTTTATGTTCTTTATGATTTAAAATTTCTCACCTCTTTTGGTAATTTTGGTAGTTTCCAGGAAACAAGAATTTGGAAACACTTGGTGTGGGGGGGCGGGGGGGTAGGCCATATCTCCCAAGAATATTTCAGTTATGGTCAGTGGCCTTTCTGGAAGCTGCAGCCCAAAATTCTGAGAGATTTTGTGACTTGTAATGCAAGACCTAAATCCTATTGTCAGTCTCAACTACCTGTAGAAGAGAATGTCTGAATCAATTGTAACTTGATAAGTCAACACCTACTATGTTCCAGTTGCTCTGTTTTAGGTGGGACAAATAATAGAATTTAAAGTCCCCAAAGTAAGTCTTCCAACCTCTGCTAGGTAGAGGATCACCTCTAAGAATTTTTCCATTCTACATTTTAGCTATCAATTAGTTCCTAGTTATTCCAACATTGTGTTGGATGATCATTCCTCCATACTTGTATTCTGGCTATTGGGGAAATGACCCCCACCTCTGTATCAGGTAGCAGTATGGAGGAATCTTGTTCAAGTTTCGGCCACACCCAGCTGACTCTGACTTAGGGCAGCCATATCATAGGGCTTTTTTTTTGGGGGGGGGGGGGTTGGCAGAAGACATTTGCCATTGACTTATCCAAGCTCACCCATTGAGTTTCCAGGACTGAGCAAGGATTTGAAACCTCATCTCACAAAGTCCTAGTTAAACAATAAAAACAGTATACTATGGGGGTTCTCTTTTGAGGGCAACCTGTTGTATCCCATTCCTAGTCTTCTATTTCCTCCCGAAACTAACCCTGTACACTTGTACCTCTCAATACATGGCTTTGGAACTCCCGTTTTTGTTTATTTGTGAAGTTGCTGCCTCTCCCTCCTTCCCCCGCACTCCTTTCCATCCCCTCCCTGCTTACCTCCTTTTTTTGACCCCCCCCCCCCCGGGCCTAGCTTTGCCTCGGGGGTAGGGATGGGGCCTTCCCTCAGTCTGTGGGGAGTGAGCCAGGTTGTGGGAGCCATGGGGGCCATGGCCAATGCTGCCCACTTGCTTCCCCTTTTGGCATGATCGCCCTGGGGCTGGATCAGCTGAACCAGCTCCAAGGCAATGGAGCTAAGAGAGGAAGCAGAGGGTTCCCCGCTTGCTCCTTATCTCAGCCCCATCACCACTCATTCCGTTGTGATTATGAGCAGCATTGTGTCTTTTGCTCAGTTATTGAAGGAGAACATCTTGCTCAACTGAACTGACTAGATGATAAAAGAAAATAATGATGGAACATCCTACAGGCCTACGCTAAATGTGTCTTAGGGTTTCTTTTACAAAAGAAACTGCCTCAAAAGAAAGATAATCCCATTGTGCCAACTTCCTCTTTTACTAGGTATTGTCTGAGGCCTATATTTGAAACAGGAAGAAACAGTCATCAACATATAGCCTAAAAGTATGTTGTTGTGCTATACAGTATTTCATTCATATGGCTATATTTTATTTGTTTGTTTCCTTGACTTATATCTCATCGTTTTATTTAACTTACAACCCATATAGTTTTTAAGCTATATGTTGATGACTGTTCAGCAGTCTAGCTAAAATGAGAAATTGGGCTTTATGCAGAATTATAAATGCTTTCTCATGAACATTGGTAACCAACAAGTAAGCAACAATTCATTTTCTCCCCCAGTTTCAACTAGAAAGAATAAAATGTAATGCAGCATTGCCTAAACTGTGAGGTAATTTTGCTGCTCTAGATGTTTTCAGTTATAGTAATCACCAACCATTGGCCATGGTAGCTGAGACATGCAGAAATTCTAGTCCAAAAAATCTGGACGACACCAGATGCCTACCTATCCCAGGGTATTCAGATACTCTCTCACTGGTAAATATCAAGTTCCAAAGCACTAGTTTAAATAATTTGAGTTACCATGGTTTGAAAAACAGATGTTCAAAGCCCCTCTTGGTTATGCAGTATTGTATAGTTCTTTATATCCTGTTTGTTTATTAAAGTGAATTTATTTGCATATACTTATTTCAAGCCATGCTTTATCCTTTCCTTCCAGAAGTCCCACCTGTAGAAGTGAATGATGTGATATCTAAAGTTGCACTAATAAGCCTTGTCCCGTTGCTTGTGATCGCCAAGGCTGTGATCTTTATCTTTTACTGCTACCGTATTCAGAGGAGAAGGAAGCTGAACAAAGCATGGGAGAAAAACGTGAAATCTAGGAAACATAAAGACTGCAGTGATGTCTGTGCCATTATGTTAGATGATGACCGCTCTGATATCAGTTCCACTTGTGCCAATAACATTAACCATAATACAGAACTGTTGCCCATTGAGCTGGACACCCTGGTGGGCAAAGGACGTTTTGCTGAAGTCTATAAGGCTAAATTGAAACAAAACACATCAGAACAATTTGAAACAGTGGCTGTCAAGATTTTCTCCTATGAAGAATATGCCTCCTGGAAGACTGAGAAGGATATATTCTCTGATATAAATCTGAAACACGAGAATATTCTCCAGTTTCTCACAGCAGAGGAGCGCAAGACAGATCTAGGGAAGCAGTACTGGTTGATCACTGCCTTCCACTCGAGGGGAAACTTGCAAGAATACCTCATAAAACACATCATTAGCTGGGAAGACCTCTGGAAATTGGGTGGATCTTTGGCACGAGGAATTGCCCATCTTCACAGTGACCATACACCTTGTGGCCGACCCAAAACACCTATTGTACACAGGGACCTAAAGAGCTCAAATATTCTGGTGAAAAATGACTTAACCTGCTGCCTCTGTGATTTTGGACTTTCACTGAGGCTGGATCCTACTCTTTCTGTAGATGACCTGGCCAACAGTGGGCAGGTGAGTCATGGCATGGGAGAGAGGTAGAAAAGTTTGAAAGTTTAAAACAAGACTGGGCAAAATGCCCACTGTTATAGTGGGTTGAGGTGTCTGGAGGGGAGGACTTGCATAAAGGCTGGAGGTACACATCATCCCTGTACAAGATCCTTGTTGGTAAACGCTGGCCTGACGTTTGTGAGAGTGGTGGGAAGGTTTTAGCCCAAAGTAATAGTGTCCTCAAGTGCTGCTCTCTACTTCCCAGTTATGAATTGCAACTTTTCATAACTTTTCTGCTGTCAAAGGAAGAGGGTGTACTTCAGAAGGCGATAGTTAAACTTTCTCCCTAGTGAGTGCACCATTGAGAAATGAGCCTTCTTCTGTCTAGTACAGTCGGCCCTTTTTTACACACGGATTTTTTATACACAGATTAAAGCATACATGTTTGAAAATGTTAAACAAAACGTATAAATTTCAACTATCAAACCTTGATTTTACATTTTTTATAAGGGACACCATTTTGCTATATCATTATATTTAATGGGACTTGACATACACGGATTTTGTTATACACAGAGGATCTTGGAACCAAACCCCAGCGTATAACAAGGCTCCACTGTATTTTCATCTAGATTTTGCTTTTGATTTTAATATTTCTGTATGTGGGAGGGAGGGAGGGAGAGAAATCATATACAATGTGCAGAAATGTAATTATATATGTATCAGCTACATCCAACCTTGCTTCCAGTGAGTTCAAAACAGTGTACATGGCTGTACACTCTACTAGGTAGGTCAAGCTCTGAGAGAAATTGACCCAAGGCAGCCCAGTGAATGCCATGGCTCATTGCATAATTGAACCTGGATCTCCCAATTCAATACCACATCACACTGTCTCTTATATAATCATATATATTATTTAATCAGTTTACATGCGTAGATTGGTATATCAAAATCATTATTAAGTGTTTTCTAAATGCTCACAGGTCGGCACAGCAAGGTACATGGCTCCTGAAGTCCTGGAATCCCGAATGAACTTGGATAATGTTGAATCCTTCAAGCAGACTGATGTGTATTCCATGGCTTTGGTTCTGTGGGAAATGACATCCCGTTGCAATGGTGTTGGAGGTATGTGTAATAGACCATTTTAGACACCATGAAGGTTTTTTAAAATATATATATATAAGTGTCATTAAATAGAACTTAGTCATATAGGTTGCAGAATGCTTTCTGCTCATTTACAACATTTGAACATTGTTCCCTTCTCCAAAGAGCTATGTTTGCAATTTGATCTACAGATGGTCTTCTGTCTGGCCAGCTTCCAGGGACAACTAAAACTGTGTAGCTTAAGGAATAGAATTGTGCCAACATGCAATGTAGATCAGTGCTTGAAAAAAAATACTTTTTTACATCGAAATTAACCATACTAGCTAGCAAACCCTGGGAATTGTTGTCCAAAAAATAACTTTTCCAAGCTTTTTTAGATCATAAACCAGGCTTGCCCAATTTGTTACACTCCCAGTGTGTTAGACTACAGTGTGCATCATCTTCTGCTAGCATGGACTATAACACCATTGAAACATTTATTTTTCTTCAGTTAGACACTAGGTATGATACAGAAGTGTCACATTGCCACAACTGATTAGATGTAGCTCTTAACTGGAATGTTCTCCTGCAGCTATCCTTACTGAGAGATATGAGGAGAAAGCCTTTCTAGTTGTAGAAGTGTTCTCCCTGGTAAGCTGAGGGAGACAGTTAAACGTCTGTCATTTTGGCAATAGTAAGACCTCTCTCTTCTGTGGCCTTTATATGTTTTTGTATAAAAGTATTTTTTAAAAAATAAGTTTTGACTTGATTTTTATATCACCATTGTTTTTTCATCTGCTATAGGGCAAGCGATGCTATTTGGGAGAATCTTAAGAGTCTTTGTAAAACCAACATTTTGTAGCTGTGTATAGAAGTTACCTACCCAAGCCAGTCTACCTCTAGCAGAGGAAAAACCAGATCCCAGTCAGATGAGGCTTCATAAACTATGACCTGAGAAACCAAAACCAAACATGAGGCAGAGCATTTGATCCCTGTGTTGATTCCAGGTTTACTGGTTTCCAGTTGGCTGTAATGGAAAACTGCCTTAAAACAAGCCAGGATATATATGCTGAAGCTGATACATGACAGGAGGGCAGGGAGTTGAGGGAGAAACTTTGGCCCTGATTATCTTTCCTAGCTATGGCCCTGTGCACACTGGCAGTTTGGCCGGCTTGGGGGTGGAGTCAGCGCAGAGCATGTGGCTTTATGCCGCTCCTCCAGCGCTGGGTCTACACAACACAATGCCGAACAAACACCATAAAACTGTGATGGTGCAGCTATCAGCCCTTTCCAGGGTGTAAAAAGGAGCCAGTTTTTGCAGCTCCTTTTTGCACCCTGGAAAGGCCAGGATGGGGGTGCAGCATGCGGTTGCCGCACCTCCGATCTAGCTGTAAAAGGGGTGGCTGAGACTGCTCATTCGGAGCTGTATGTACAGCCCCTTTGTTAACCAATGTTTTTTTTTTTCTTAGTAGGCATGTATTTCAGTGCTTCAATGGCAGATAATCTGGTAAACAGTCTGGAACACTGGAATGTAATTTCAAATTAGTTGCCTTGACTTTTATGATTTTCATCATTTTTAATTTTTTAGCCTGAAAGGCTGATCAGATTTTTTTTTAATTTGGTTTGTTTTTCTGAAATTCTGACTGATTGCATTCCACAGCTTGCCTTTTTAAGGCACAGATGAACTGTTTGCTCAGGAAGACTCTCATCCTGGCTGATGCCTGATCTCTCTTCCTGTTTCTGTTTGAGCACATTAGAATTATGCCCAGGGAAAGCATCACAGCAGGAAGTGACAGAGCTGCCTACAGTTAATATTATCAACAAAGAAAAATCATGTACTACTTTGGGTTAAAAAAAAAAGGTGGAGTTTCTTGTAATTCCCTCTTGAAAATAACATAATAAAACATCCATAGTAGAAGTCCAAACACCTTGCACAATCAAAGTATACGATACATTTGCAAAACATAAGAGTGCTAGAAAAACAACAGAGCTAAACCTAGAATTCCACACTGACAGAACAAAAGAATCAGCTATTGTATCCCATAAATTGTTATAATAGTTTATGTGAAAGCATTAGGGATAGTGTTAATTAGTGAACACGTTAATATAATCAGAATGACTGAAAACAATGCAGATCATCACTATTGTCTAATATTAACCATTTTAATAGACTTGGCAGAATTTTATAACACCTGGAACATCTTATGCAATACAGTTTCTTTTTAGAAAGCTCCAGAGGTATGATTGGCTGATGTGTGTGAGTGGAACAAGTGATGTAGGGCAAACTTCTAGGAGTGTGTTCTTCTGTGTCGTGTGGTCTTCCAAGTGTAGTCTTCCATCCCTAGAACACTGTAAATGGAACCTTTATAGCAGGGCTGTGATGCCTTTTCAGTCCCAAGGGCAAACTCCAATATCTGTGAGAGTGCAGTTTGTATTAACCCTCCAATGAAGTGAAGAGGAACCTTCACAAGAGTTTCCATAAACAAAATTGTGGGATGATAGGATTTGCTGTTCCACAACATCTGAGGAGTCACACATTGGCCAATCATAGAATGATAGATTTGGAAGAGACCACAAAGGCCATCAAGTCTTGACATACAGGAATACACAATCCACCATTCTCTGAGGCAGCATGTTTCACTGTCAAACAGCTCTTACTGTCCTGCTCTCTATACTATAGTTTTGCAATGAACGTGCCATCCCAGTGGAGGAGTGAAGATTCTTTGGTTCCCAAAATGGCTTCCTGTCCACACAGCTGAGTCGTCCATCTTTTGTTGGCCTCCATATTATAAGTATAGCTGCTGAACTATGCGCATCGATTGACAATAGTTTTAAACATCATGCATCAAATCTTTGTTGCTGGTAAACTGTATCCCTTCATCCTAAATGCAATATGCACAAATCTATGACCCAGGCGGACACAGGCTTGCCTCTTCAGGGTCTCATAACCTAACCATATTTCCACCACCACAGGATCACTGGAATGAGGGTGAAGTTAAAACTTTTCCCAGCTCAGTTATCCTGAGGTTCTTCTTCAATGCGGGTGGGAGGGTGGATAGAATCTGCACCCTTCCAGACATTTCATTTTGCCCTTGGGACTGAGAAGGCTGCACATTCCTTTTGTAAAGGCTGTTTACAGCATTTCAGGGATGGGAGACTGTACAGAGTTTTGTGAGGAAAAGAAGGGCATACAGCAATGGTATAAAACGTGCTTGGTCAGTGAAACTATCATAATGTTGCTTGTAAGACTGCAGTTTAAATGTAGTGCATAATGCTATAACAAAGGGGCTCTGTATGTTGTTCAGAACTGAAACTGTGATAAGTGCAGATGTTCTTCTATCCATACCTTGTGAGGCAGAGGTGAAGTGAAGATTTGCTGAATGCATTGTTCATAGTATCTTAATCCTTTCTAGCCAGCATTTTCTTTGACATGGAGCTTAGTTGGTCTGTGGAAGCTATAAATAGCAATGTACTTGCAGGTGAATAGACGACCTTAAAAACAGGCCATTTGATGGGTTAAATGCTAAAAATCTTATGTGGGGGGGAGGAGGTTATAGTTTGGTTGATTTTTCGCTGGAGTATAATTTAGAAGTCATATTTAGAAACCCAGCAATGCTGCTTTTGGGAAAGCTTGAACTGCTTCACTACACTGTTAGCTTGGTATTTTAGTCAGCACAACAGCTGTGTGCCAGATGTTATGCTTTGTAAGAAAGATAATTTCCATCCAGGCATTTTGCCTTTGTGCTCGGCATGGATACTGTGAGAAAGAAAAGCACAGAATGCGTAAGGTGATCTGACTGCCCTCTAAGAGCCGCTTATTTTCAAGACCTTTGTTGCCAGTGCATGACATCACTCAGAATCAGCAAGGTTACCAGGGAATGATTTGGAAAACACCTATCAAAATGGCTTCTATTCTTTGAGCTATGTTAAGCAGTACTGCATTGCCAGGAAGATTTTCTGGTCTCACTGAAATGGTGTCTTTGATTTAAGTATAAAAATATGGGTAAAAATTGTTACACAGAGAGGGTACAAAAGTTGTGACATTTTAGGAAGCAGTGGGGAGAATAGGCTCAGGATTTCTCAAGAACAGTATTTATATCATATGCTTCATTTTGCAAGTGTTCAAAAGCTTGTAGTGTGTGCGCATAAATCCATGGCCAACTCAGAGTCAGTGAGAAAGAAGAAGATATTTGTATTTTTCTTTTACCGTATTTTGAAAGCATGTGTTTTACGTTAGGAAGTTAACCAACCAAACTTTTTTTGATGGGAGAACTCTAGCACATGCAAATCTTTGCTCAGTTTTAAATATCCACACTTACCTAACAGTATGGAAAAGTGAAAGAAGGTATTGTTGTTGCAGTTATTGTGTGTCTTTAGGTTGTTTCTGACTTAAAGTGACCCTAAGGTAACTTTATCACAGGAGGGGGGGAGGTTGGCCAGAATGTTTTTAGGAGACGCTGCCATTCCCTTCCTCTAAGGCTTGGAGAAAATGGCTTGTCGAAGGTCACCCAGAAAGTTTCCACTGTTGAGCAGGGATTCAAACCCTTGTCTTCCACCACCACAGTAGCACTATTTTTTTTCTCCACAAAGGTATATTTCCAAAATGTGGTGGTACTACCTTTTAAATGAACTCCCTTTCACCAAAATAACATTAAATATATGTGCTGTAGTCATGCCCCTAGCTACCTATATGCAAGACACATGATGTGTAAAAGGAGTTATAGAGGGGGAAAAGTCTGTGTGCAGGTTTACAGAGGTTTTTTTTTTAAAGAGCGTTATTAGCGTCTTCCTTTTTTCTTTTTTCTTTTTTTCTTCAGAAGAAAGCTTGGCACTTCTTAAATTGCCCTTTATTGTGCTTCAAGTCACACTTGTTTCCTTAGACTGGCTCCAGGAAATATAGTTTGTGTCTGTTTTTGTGCCTGTGTTTCAGCTCTGTCACACATCCTTTCATGTCAAAAATAGATAATAAAGAATTATCTCATACAGCCTATCTGATATATAGATTGTCAGAGTTTAGTAGTAAGTTGTGCAGGGCCCGTTAGATTTCAACTTAAGTAGGACAAAAAGAGTGCAATCATTAAAAGTAAGCATAGGATTGCCAAATCCACATTGAAATGCAGTAAACACAAAGTATGTCAGGACATTGCCTATAGGCCACTTTTGGTGAACCAAAATGCTTTAACTACTTATAAAAACAAATATTGAAACCAACTCAAAATAGGCTTGTAATCTAAACAGGCTGCTGTTGCAATCATTTCCTGCATTTCCAGAGTGTTACTGATATGCTACATTAATCTTGCTAGTGCTACTGAAATGATATAGACCTTACTAAAATGTGTATGGCTACTTACAGTGTGTTGCTTGGGGCATAGCAGATCAGCAGACTTAAATCCTAATAGAATAGAAATCTCAAATTTATAGTTTTGCATGTGATACTTGTATGAACTGTTAAGGATATACTGTAGCTCACACTGTACCCTTTGCATGTATAAGGTCCCAGGTTCAATCTTTGCTGTGTCAAGGTAGGGCTAAAAAGATCCCAGTTTGAAACTTTGTAGAGCCACTTCCAGCCAGTGTAAATAATACTGAGATAGATAGCCTGATGGTCTGGCTTGGTATAAGGCAATTTCACATATTCCTTGGATGACAATCATACATGGATCCAAACCTTAGCCATGAAAGATGTTTCAGCTTTGGTAAGATTTTGTCAGTTCAAAGCACTTCAGGACTGCCACTTTAGTTGCCATTATGGTTTAACTGCATTCCTGAAGGTACCTTTCATCTTTTCTTTTCTTTTCTGAACTGCCAACTTCCTTCAGTTCTTTCCGAGAGAGGAAAAAAAATAATAATGAGCCACAGAAAAGGCCAAGCGTTAAATTCTCTTACCTCTGCCAAAGATTCATTAGGTGTGTGAATAAATTCTACATGCATTTTCAAAGACAGTACAATCATTTCTGTGTTATATGGAAATCTACATTAATAACAGCTTTCTTTTTGCTGCACAGAGTTGGGGAAATATTTCTGTTGGGTTTTTTTTTTTCTTTACATTTATTTGAGGTCTCATATTATTTTTTCTATGTGAAGCTAATAACATAGGTCCAAAACACACTGCAGAAATAATCAAGTTTGATTTTGCCCTGGCTCAGTGCTAGGGAATCCTGGTAATTGTAGTTTATTGTGGCACCATGCTCTCTGACAGAAAAGGGTAAATGTCTCACAAAACTGCAGTCCCCAGAGTTCCCTAGCATTGAGCCAGGGCAATTAAAGTGGTCTCAAACTGGATTATTTCTCCAGTGTGTTTTGGACCATAGTAAAAACCAAAACTGTAGTCTATGAATGTGGGCAGACATGGATGCGTACCCCCTTTATTTCGTTGGACTTAATTTCTTTTTAATGGCTGTTCCAGAGCTGAGGCAAGATTTCAAAACAAACAAAGAAATCCCTTTTCAGCATTTGCTTGAAGTACTGTGAGCCCTCCCAGTTTGGGCCTGGGTTCAGTGATTTACAGGTGAGAAATGCATGGAGATTTTTATCTCCTTGGGATCCTCTACAAGATTTGTGTTGGGTTCTTCTGTTTTAGAGTTTAGTTTTATTAATTGATTACAATTATGTCCTACCCTTCCTTCAGTGAACTCAAGACAGTATACATGGATCCCTTCCTCCTTAAATTTTCTTTTAAACAATCTTTTGAGGTAGGTCAAATTGAGGAAGACCTTTCCTAGTAGGTTTCATAGCTCAGCAGAGATGTGAACCCATATCTCCCAAATTCTTACCACTACACAACTGATTCTCTCTGGTATTGTTCCAAAATATGCCATAATAGTATCTCATTCATCTGCAAAAAGAAGTAAGATTTCAAAGTAAGGCCTTAGAGGTAGGTGAGTGGGGCATTCATTCTGGATGCCAAGATAATGAGTTTTAGAGGTGACCTTAGTGACTCAGTATTGATTGATGCATTGTCAGCAGGGACAAGAAAAGTGTGAATGAATAACAACAAATATCCTTTTACCTTCCCTTCCCTTTAAGTTTCTACAGGTTTTTTGGATGTGATCTACAAAAACGAAGTTCCTGCCAAAATGTCTACTAATGAACTTTGGATGCATGTTTGCATGCATGGGAGAAGGACAGGATATAAAATATGAATGCATTTCTTTTTCAGTTCCCAGTTTGATGTCATTTGTTCTCTGTAAAAAGAATTTGGATAGGGCTTTATTTACCAAGCAGTATGAGTACTATAGGGACACCATGGGTAGACTGAAAAACAGATGTGTGTATGTACTGGTGGTGGTGAGTGACTGAAAGTATTCCTTTTTCAAGGCACTGTTTGCTTTAGGACCAACCCTGTGTAGAGAATTTGGTGCCCACTCCTCAGATCCAGCCTTCTTGCAGAGCTATAGACTTTTGGTTAGGCCAGGCTCAGCTGTACATCCCGCCCTCTGCCCCCCTTCCCCAGTAGAGAGTGTCCAAAAGTGGATCCCTGGTCTACCTTTATCATTGTGACTATACCACTTATTCAAGCAGATAAGCATCTAGATAATCTTATATTTGGATAAAATGCTAGAAAAAGTGAGCTGTGGTGCTTAGTACTTGTTGCTTGGTCCAGGTTCAAGAATGACCATAACATTCTAAAGAGAAAAGAGCAGCTCTTTGTGATCTTGGCCTACAAGCTGAACTGAACCTTCTTGTTTGCTCATTCTTTCGGCAGAAGTTAAAGATTATGAGCCCCCATTTGGTTCTAAAGTGAGAGAACATCCTTGTGTTGAAAGCATGAAGGACAATGTTTTGAGAGACAGAGGGAGACCAGAGATTCCTAGCTCATGGCTCAACCATCAGGTAAGAGGATCATCCTGTGCTCGTGAACTACTGGTAATTATTAAGCACACCGATATTAGCAAAGATGACAAGATTGCCACTCTCTATCTCCTCTCTGAGCTATGACTAGCAGAATCTTGCAGACAGGGTTCCAGGGGTTGTAATTCCAAAAAGAAACTTTACCAAGTTCTATAATCTCCTTGTGCTTAATCATTAAGATGTGCCATGTCAAAGTGCTTATAACTGCACAAACACTGATTGTTTAGAATTTCATTTTCATTTTGCTTTACATATGAATTTTCCTTGTGGGGAAAACCTGGGCAACTCAGGATGAACTGCTGTATGGGCATCTGGTCAGTTTAGCAATATATGAATCAAATGTCATTGGAAATTCACTGGAAATCAACCCTTTGATATTTGCTGGTTGCCTTTTAAGCTGAAAACCACCAACAGTTGGTGCAATACTAGCCTTACTATAATATATGCATGTTCTTCCTATTTGTTTGTATTTTCATAAAGTAACCATTATTCATAATACAAACCTTTGAAATTGATTGTACACAGCACTCTTTGCCCTCCCCTTCTTAATGAGATTTGTTGTACTACTGAATTTCAAGTTAATGTTTAATATTTAATTTAACTTCAGAGTCAGTAATTCCAATATGAAGAAAATTTAAAATGCATTTGTATATTTCCCAATATCATTGTACCATTGACATATGTGTTATGAGGTAATTACATTACAGTGGGCCCTTGGTATCCACTGGGCTTTGGTTCCAGTAGATACCAAAATCTATGGATGCTCAAGTCTCGTTATATACAATGACTTAGTAAAACTTGCACCCCTGTAAAAACGATGTCTGTTGGGCTAAGAAACCCTCTTGTTTTGTGTGGGGGGAGTAAAGATGGTGAGATTACCCATAGTCTAGTGGGGCTACCTTTCATGAGCACCATCCAACTGGAGACAAACCCATCCCCCCCATCCCTTGCTGAATTTGTTTCTTCTCATGCCCTATAGGCTATCCAAAAGCTTTTAGAAGTACAAGAGGTTGGAGGGGTGAGCTTCCATTCATACTATTTAGGATTTGAGCCAATGTGCACTCCATACTTCCTGAGCTATTTCCTTAGTAGATGGCTAGGATTCAAAAATTCTATTTCCCAGATATGCCTTGTTCCTGACAGTGAGAAAGATCCAATATTTCAGTGTCATGGAAAGTAGAACCATTTTTTAAACTAATGAGTAGGAAGGGTTTTCTTTTCCCCCAGCAGAACTGAATGTTCACATGTCTTGTAGTTCCCTTGATCTTTCCAGATTTGGAAAGTCCTTCCCAACTATAGTGCCTGAACAGCCAGTTCAGCATGCACCCTTTAATTTGAGCCTTCCCAGTACCATGAATATACAAAGCAGCTCTAGACCTTGCAAAAGTCCAGTCTGTACTCTTATATACACCATCCCACAGATCTGTCATTGAAAAAAATAGCCACAATGTTGAGTGGTGATGATGTACAGTGGGAATTGCAGAACTTGGAAACATTATTCTTATCTTTTGATTGAGTAGCCATGTGTAAGGGGATTCAAGATGTTGTAGTTCGAAGGCTTGATCGTATTGGGGCATAGCACTAATGTACTGTAATGGTCCTTTACTCTAACAGTTTAATTATCTTTGTGCAGGTAAAGGGCCATGTATTTCTTGGGTAACTGGCATCAGTGCAGAGGGGTTTCTACAGAACCAAATCAGTCTGGGAAAGAATGGATTGGATAATAATCTGTGCCATGGGACAGGTGAATGCCTGAGCCAGCCTTATCGTACTCTCTCAGTTCTGTGGATCCCTTGGAAGCCATGCTTTCAAGAAACTGGCACTGTGGGAACTGACATTGTTGCTGCATACCTTCAATACCTTTTCCCTTTCTCCTTGGCTGTTGCCTTCTCTCCAGCAGCATAGTTATGCTACCAGCTGATCCAGAATTATTTTGACCCCCAAAGTACTAGGAAGATTATGTTTTTGTTGCTGTGTTCCTTCAATTAGTTTCTGACTTCTGGCAACCTTAAGGCAAACTAATCATGGGGTTTTCTGGGGCTGAGAGTGTATGACTCACTTAAAGTCAACCAGTGGGTTTCCATGGAGAAACAAGACATTAAACCCTGATCTCCTGAGTCATAAACCAACACTCAAATCACTACACCATGCTGGCTCTCAAGTAATTCATACTACCACAAAAAGGAAGAGAAAACTTTAAATCGGCATTTGTTCCAAGCTGTTGTCTATCCACAGCCTCTCTGTGTAAAATGTATATCTTAATCCTGGAACCCTTTGGTTCAAACTTATTTCCTCTTGACTGAAAAGGTGGATGATATAAGTAACAACAGTGGTTGCTACCATTTGTATTTTCTATTTTCCCTTAAGCATGTATGGTTTCAATTTAGCAAGCTGTGTTTTCTTACATATTATTAGCATCCTTTCAGTGTAGTGACACCAATACCATGTAAGTAGATTCTGTGTGAATTTACACACCTTGCAGACATTAATACCCTGCCTTGTGTGTGTTGACCTTGCAGTGTTGTATCGTTCCTGTTTTTTAAGTGTGTTCAATTGCTTTTTATTGGCATATTTCAGGGCATCCAAAAAGTGTGTGAGACTCTTGTCGAGTGCTGGGACCATGACCCCGAGGCGCGGCTCACTGCTCAGTGTGTAGTTGAACGGTTCAATGATTTTGAGTACCAGGACAGTCTCTCTGGAAGAAGCAGCTCTGAAGAGAAGATCCCCGAGGAGGGCTCAGTGAACAGTGCCAACTAACAACCAACAGAGCAAAACTTGCACAGAAGAGAAAAGCTGCTCTTGTGTTCTTATGTACACAGTCCTGGAACAGGAAGATGTCTTGGGTGTACTTTCTGTGGCACTGAAAATCTCACCTCTCCTTCAACACTGCAGCTCCCATGGAAAAGAAGCCATGAGGAAGCCATGATGGGCAAACCATCATGCCAGAGCAACAGTTCCCTTGACTGTGTCATAGGAAGAGCTACTTTGGTGCTTCCCTGAGCAAAGGAGATCATATAAAACGCCAATCGTGTTTGCACTTTATCAATGCCTGCATATGTCTATGGAAGAGCAATTTTACATATGTATGTATATATCTATATCTATATATACACACAGCAAACCTCTGCAGAGAATCTGCCAGGACACTGGATAGGAAAGGATTGCTAGGATATTCTTTGCAATACTGGCAGCAGAAGTGCCTTACTCACCACAACCTGAATCAGGAAAACAGTAGTAACACACTACACTGTATAAATAGTATACATTGCTGCATTTAGTTTTTGCTATTGAGGAACAGAAAAGTTCACAAATGCTGAGAGTTTGGCCCATATTTAGAACTTGGACAAAGCTGCTTTCTTGGACCACAACTAGCAAAATCTTCCAGACAGCATAGCCATGGAAAAGTAATTTTTTTCAAGCTCAGATCATGTTAAAGCTCTCTCTCACACACACGTACACAACTATGCAATGACTGTTCAGCTGATTCCTGAATATATTACAGTTTTGCAGATTCAGGGAACCATTTCTGGACTGAAATCTATTTTTTCCTTTCCAGACCTTCATGGAATTTGGAAAACTGTATTTTTCTTTTTCTTCCATGTCTGTACAAAGGATCATTAGTTCCCCCTTCCTCCCTTTCTTTGAACTTGCACTTCTTGTGAATAGCCTGCATATGGGAAGAGAGAAAGAAAGGAGGTTTCCCAGCCCCTTGCTTTATAAAATCAGGCAGAGCCAACTATAATTGAAACAGATGTTTTACATTTGCTGTGCATTCTGACAAAAAAGTAGACTTTTCTCCGCTCCCACCCTCCCTTTCTGGGATTTAGTAACATCATGTCTAGTTTCTTGAGCCCTTAAGTTCACACTTGATTTCATGCCCAGTATGAAAGGAGAGAACAGCACATCAATACCTTCCGGAGTGTCTGGATTTCTGTGATGCTCTGGAAAAGGTTTGCCCCTGCGCTACAGGCAAGCATTGTCTTTGGTCTTCCTTTTTGTGCGCATTGTAGCCAACCTCTGACCGCTGCTCTTCAGAGCTGCTGGCGATATTAGCACATTCCTAAACTGATCCCCACAGGCATGGCTTACATTCTTTGAGTCTTCCAAAATATTTAGATTTGGAGCTGGCCTCTTGTGGAATTTTAAATGATGGGATTTCAAACAGTACTTTTTTGCTAGACCATCAGGGTGCTGAGTTTGTCTCGGTCTTGAGCAGGGCTTGGAAAAAGTCTCTTTTGGGGAGTACCATTCCAGAATTCACCAGTCAGCATAGCCACATGCCATGTTGACTGGAAGATTCTGAGAGTTACCAAAAATGTAACACTCTAAATTTGGGGGGGGGGATCTCCAAATCTGGTTTCAGGTGCCTTCTGTTTGCTTCTGAATAGAGACCAAGAATTTGTTGCCAGTACTGTACACAGTTTAAATCAATCTGTGGAAGACAACACCCTCCAAAGTACACAAAAAGTCTCTCATGTGCAATTCTCCCCCAGAGAAACTCTTGCTTTGTGTATCCAATAGGGAAGAAGACGTATATTCACATAGGAGTTAAAATTTTATGGTGGAAATATTTATTTTTTAAAAGAAAGCTTTTTGTGTCTGTTTTTATATTGAAAAAATTCTAGAAATATTTAAGCATTAAGTGGGCAAAGCCCCAGAAAATGGAATCCAGACTTAATAGCAACGGGCTATGTACTGAACTGTGGAGCTACTGGTAAGACGGGTATATACGGGATTGAAATGTTGCTAAAGTGAGGTGAGTTCTACTGACCTCTAGTGGTGGTTTCCCAGGGTAGCATCCTGGAAATCAGCTGCATTTATGGAAGAAACAAACAAACAAACAAACAAAAACAGGGAGCTTCAATCCAAACTGGAACATATAGTGTGCTTTTCCACTTCAAATCTAAACCATTGTTTTCAGAAGAGATGGCCTAAATGCAAAAGCTAGTTCTAGTACGTCAATGGGATTTACGTAGGTTTTAACGTAGTGCTCCGGAATTGATTCCAGAGATCCTCTCTAGCTGAGACTAGCACTTTGAATTGGGTCATGTCCTCCTCACCCACACCCATTCACATCTCCCTGCCACAACAGCGAGAAAGGAAAAGTTCCAGGATTCCTAGATAGCCATGAAAACATAGTTCAGGCAGATTTTGAAGGTGGATTGGACAAATTCATGGAGGAAAATTCAGTGTTTAGACAAATTCCCTTTTTTTTTAAGACTACAGGTGCCATACACTTCCCAGTCAGCATGACTATGCTGCCTTGGAGCATCTGGGCCCTATAATCTAAAAAAGCCTGCCTTCCCCCATGTCCTAGAAAGGTCCATTTATGCCTACTCATCTTTACCATCATATTTTACTTCCTAGCTCAGAAGCAGTCTACCGGTGAATACCATTTGGTGGAGAGCTTTAGCACAAGAACACTGTTGTCTTCATGACATATTTGTAGACTTCTCAGAGGAATCAGCTCTGAGAAGCAAGATGTTGTATTAAGTGGACATTGGTAAGGGTCAATTGGACTTTGGCCCATGCATTTTTCTGCCTGAGGCAAAGGCCAAGGTACCCTTCCCCAATTCTATGAACACTGGGATGGTGGTGAAAGCTTACAGTGTAAACTCCTCCACCATGGTTTAAGACAGCAGGCCAATATAGGGGCAGAGAACCATCATACAATGTTCTGTACTTCAGGAGTAGGAAATGTGTAGGCGGTCAAGGGAACATCTATGGGGCTGTCACTGCCCCTCCTCAGCAGTTGTCACCTGAGTCAGTTGTCATTCTGCCCAAGGTTAGAGCTAGTCCTCAACTTTTGGCCTGATCGATCAGGGCTCATTTTGTTCTTATGAGAGCCAGACTGGCTTGACATTGGTTTATATTTGCAGTGTAGATGCACTGTGGGTCTCCACTCCAAAACAGTGTTGTGCTTGATATTTCTCATGCAATGCCAAAGATGAAGAGGGAGAACATCCAGTAGCTCCTGACAACTCTTTAACTTTTTGTACTATTCCATGTAAAGGGAATTTTTTTTACTTCTTCCATGGAACACATCCATTGTACAACATGTATGAAAATAGGAATGTGAACATATATAATCATGTTTATCAAATGTTTCAAGCACTTACCATATTTTTGTATAAATAAAATGTTTTAGATTATATGAGGCTACAATTTTGTTTGGAGGTCTTATCCATCCCTACCAAAATGTCTTAAGAATGTTTACAAAGAGTAACTCTCGGGCTGATGACAACAATCATTTCCCTCCAGCAAGCAGAGCAAGAGGTTCATCATGGCTGTTGTAGGAAAATGTAAGCCCACCAGATGCTTTTGTCTTACAACCTGCACAATCCCTTACTGCAGGCCAAGGTCTCTGAGGTATCTGAGGAAAGAAGTCCAAAATGAAGGTTAAGGTATCAGCTTCTGTCCTGTGTTCCAGTATGCCTTCCTAACTGTGCTCTTCTGCTTTAAAAACGAGGGACAGACTGTGGCCAAGATTATCATCCACACTGTAGAAATAATCTTACAGGGTAAACTCCTCCACCATACCTTAAGACAGCGGGCCAGTATAGGGGCAGAGAATCAGCATACAATATTCTGTCCTTCAGGAGTGGAGAATGCCTGGGGGAGTCAAAGGAACAGCTATGGGGCTGTTACCATTGTTGACACCAGTTTAATTGCAATGGCTCAGAGCTATGGAATTCTGGGAATTGTAGTTTTGTGAGCCATTTAAGCCTCTGTCCAAGAGCTCTGGTGTCACAATAAACTACAGTTCCCAGAATTCCATATCATTGAGCCATAGGCAGTGAAAGTGGTATCGACCTGGATTATTTCTGCAGTATGGATGCAATCCATGTCTTTGTAGCTACATCTCCCACTGCTATCATATCCCATTTGGGGAGAAAAGCAGGATATAAAGCTAAATAAATAAATAAATAAATGCACTACCCCCCCCCCCAAAAAAAAAAACCAGATGGGAATTTTTAAGGCACTGAAGAGGAGTGCTGAGCCTTCTCCTGCTAGCAGGGTGTGTTATGACATGTTCTTGTGAGTTGGGAGGCAATATAGAAATAAAGAGAGCCACTGTGGTGTCCTGTATTGAGCAGTGGACTACGACTGAAGACAAGGGTTTGAATCTTCACCCAGCCATGGAAATCCACTGGATGACCTTGCCCAAGTCACATGCTCTCATCTTCAGAGGAAAGCAAAGGTAAATCCCCTCTCTACAAATCTTGCCAAGAAAACTTGCTGATAGGTGGCTTTTGAGTAAGTTGGAAATGATTTGAAGGTGCATAACAACAACACACACATATATAAGAAATTAATTTAAATAAATAAATAGAGGTGAAGAAGACTAGGACTTGAAAAGGCAGCTATGAAGAAATCTAGACAGTGTTATCAAGTGTAAAGTAATATCTTTGTATACTAAAGTTAAGATTATCCATGCCATTGCATTTCCAATTTCTATGTATGGTTGTAAAAGCTGGACAGTGAAGAAAGCTGATAGGAAGAAAATCAACTAATTTGAAATGTGCCAGAGAAGAGTTCTACAGATACTGTGGACTGCTAAAAAAGACAAAAAAAATGGAGTAAAGTAAATCAAGACTGAACTCTCCCTAGAAGCCAAAATCACTAAACTGAGACAGTTGTACTTTAGCCATATCATGAAAAGGCATGACTCACTAGAAAATATAATAATGCTTGGTAAGAAGGCAGAAGGAAAAGAAGGAGTCTGGATTACAGGTGGGAAGACTCAAGGAATCAAGGAAACCACAACCCTGAGTCTGCAAGACCTGAGCTGTAGTTGAAAGGGGCTCATAGAGGTCTTTCATTCATAGGATTGTGATACATTGAAGTCAACTTGACAGCAAGTAATAACTACAAATAAATGTTCAATATCTGTACACCATTTAACATCACATTTGTTTTGTCTGTTATACAGAACCTGGAAGCAAAGTACTGGAACCCTACAATAATTTAGAAAGAGCACATATCTTTGGGGCTACACAGCTGCACATTGCTAGAGCCAGAATGTGTCTTTCCCCTCTCTATCTCCTTGTAGTAAAATCCCAGTTGTCCTGGGAACAGCAGCAGTATGTTCCTATCATGTTTTGATTTGCTCCTGATTATTTTTTCTCACCATCACACAGTATGCAACTAATCCTAGCTATACGAAGTGTGAGAGAATATATAGTTCCCCCCCCCCAAAAAAAGTACACAATTGTTTGTTTTCCCCAAAGGCGCATATCTGTTGTTAAGGCTTATTGCTAGGGATTACCAGCCAAAATTTTTCAACATCACAAGGTTAGCAAGTGTTGCCACAATGGATGAATGATGTTAAGTTCAAGCCTGGGGGAATGGCCCTTTAATCTCTTGCAGCCTTGAAAATCAGGTAAAGCAATCGCTCTGCATATTTTCCAATTAATTCAGTATCATGACTTTGCCATCCTATAGATGTGTTCCAAACCTTTCTGCTAGCAACTTCTAATTAGTATGTCAATCAGGTTTTCCCTCCCAAATCTCTTTCTGATAGCAGAGACCAACTGAAGCATAGGACTATGAAGGCAGAAAAGGGCTTTCTTTAACATGATAGGAACTTTCCCTTTGACCCATCTCCTCACCATGTAATGGATAGCGTTCTGTGTTGGATGTACAGATTTATAACTTAGAGGTATAGATTCAGAATTGATGTTGTTGTTGTTGTGTGCCCTTAAGTCCTTTCTGAATTTATCTGAGTTACAATGACCCTAAGATGCCTTCCCCTGAGGCTTAGAGCATGTGATTTTCTCAGCGGGTTTCATGTTCAAACTTTGAATCGAACCTTGGTCTCTAGAGTTCAACACTCAAACCACTATGTCACACTGGCTCCCGTGTAAGAATACATAAAATGCCCCCAGCCCACCTTAACAACCATCAGCAAGATCAGAAGAAGGAAGACTGTTCAGGCTCTAATCAAGTTTCAAGGAGTATGATTATTTGCAACCTCCTCGCCAGCAAGTGAGGGTGAGACAATCTATCCATGCTCAGGTAGTCTTCTGTTTCAGTCACTGCGATGAGTTATATATATCAGGCTGCCTCTGCCAATGGTTTGGACAGATCACCTGTTCCAACACCAGACAGCAAGACTGTACACTGGGACAGGCTGTTTTGCTCCTATCATACCAGTGCTTTTCCACCAGTACTGGCTGCCAGTCTTTTTCCAGGCCCAGTTCAAAGTGCATGTCTTCTTTCACCTTGATAGCTTTGAATGGCTTTGGGCTCAGTTACTAGAAGGTCCACTTGAGGTCAAATGCGGTACAGGCCAGAATCTGGAAACACTTATTTTAAATCACAAATCCTAGAATCTCCCTGTCATTTGGAGATGCTGGGACTTGTAGCGCAAACAGTTACTTTCCCATGTTCTGCAGGAGGTATCTACCAGAAGAAAGGCCTTTCAGCAGTGGTAACCAGACTGAGAGGAACTTCTATCCCAGAAAGGCCTGTCTAGTTATTATAGCTTTTCATATCCAGTTGAAGTTGTTTTAAAGATTTCCCCCATGGTTTAAGATCATTTTAAAATTATTTTTGTTACTGTTAAATTTTATTTTTAGTGTCTTATTTTTATTCTTAGTATCTTTGGTTATTTTATTTTGTGCTGATTGTATAGTGGATTTTAATTTTTACTGCACACTGCCCAAAAGGCATTGTTAATTGGGCGGTATATGAATATTGTAAACACATGCATACATTTTAATGACTTTGCATGACTTTCTTTTGAATGCTGTTTAAGAGTATCTCAAGGAGCAGAAAATATCTTTTAAAAAGAATAAATAAGTAAAAAGGGTTCCATTTCCTTTCCGCACATGATTCCTTATAAACTAATTATTGTGTTAATTATGGCAATGGCTTTTATAATCACAGCCACTCCTGCAGCAGCCATAGCAGCATCACAAACATTACTAGTAATTATTTTGCAGGAGCACATTAAAGGCTATGTTGAACAATCTGCATACATTTGTAATTCCATTTCCCCCCATGTTTTTAGTATGAATTTAGTTTTAATGACTATGTTAATTGACAGCCAGCAGTAATGAAGAAGAAATTACATGCACTGTGAGCTGCATACCATACTTTCATTAAATTGACATTGCTTCTTTCATTTTTTCTTTCTTTCTTTCTTTCTGCCTACAATAATTAAGAATTCACAATATTCACTTCCAGTAGCTATGCATTAACTGCTGCAGGTATTGGGGTTGGATCCAAAGGTGCAATTGCATCATCCACTCATATTCTCATTCTGTTTGAGAATGTATGAGGCCATGAGAATGAAGTTTTCACTAGCCCAAATCACCAAATGCCTTAAGAAGAACCAGAGGAAGCATGGGGAAGAATCTCACCACTTGGACTTTTAGTAATAATAAAGCTTGCTCCTACATCACTGGTTAGTTTGTTGACAGAATAAAGAAAAAGCACCCTCTCCAAGTATGATGTCCTTATCATCACTGTCATATAATTTAGTTTGACTTTAACAGATTTAACTAATTGAATCATTGGATGTACCAGGATAAAAACAGTCTGAAATGAATTATGAAATGAAGATGGAGTAGTCAACAGCAGCTTTTTAAACATATTTAAAATTCACCAGACTTTTCAAGCTCAACCATCTCTCCAATTCTCTTTTAATTTTTTTCCAAAGAGGTTGGTAGTTGTTGTCATAAAGTTCTGAATTCTTTTTTGTTAGATGTTGCTATCCACCCTCGAGTCGATCTCAACCCATGGCAACCCTGTAGATGAGACATCTCCAAGACTCCCTAAGCTCCACTGCTCTGCTCAAGTCCTGCAAATTCATACTTGTGACCTCCTTAATAGAGTCTATCCATATAGGATGTGGCCTTCCTCTCTTTCTACTTCCCTCCACTTTTCCTAGCATTATTGTTTTTTCCTGATGCTGCCACTTCTGGTGAGTGCCGTTTGGGCATGCAGATGCCCATGCATCATTGTCGCATGCCCCGTGTGGGTGGGGCTGTGGCAGAATGGTGCACAGGCACCATTAGTAGAGCTGGGCGTATTTAAGTCACTGTTTCAGTGTGCACTGGATCCAGGATATTCAAAACCATAAAGGTAAAATGGTACTTGTTCATAGAGTGTACATTTAAACTGTTGCATTCACAACAATTACAAGATGCAACAGTGGCGCTCAACCTGGATCTAAAAGGGGTTTAGACAAATCAATGGACGTTAAATCTATCAATGGACAGGTGGAGAGCATGGGTGGAAGAGTGATGCTGCATTTGTGTCCTGCTTGTGGGCTTTCCAGAGGCAAATGGTGCTCAACTCTAGATTTGTCCTCCTTACATTTTTATGTGATGCACTTTATGGATGGAAGTCACATCTGCTCAACTTTCAGGGGTCCTCTGAGGGCTGACAAGTTCCCAGGTAAGTGGGCTGACAATCCACAGGAACAAACAGTGGGAAAACCAGGACAGTTTGAGATCATACACCATCTGAGTCTGAGGTCCAAATGAGAAAAGTAGTCCTGAGCAAGGTCTAAAGCCAAGATGGGAGTTGACAGAAAGATTATTTCAAGGTATATGCTGGAGGTCAGAGATCCACAAAGCCAAAAAGTTTTGCAAGGGAAGCTGTTTGTTTGCAGCAATGCTAGCAGTAATTTATAGCTAGCAATAAAGCAGCCTAATCAGTTAGCTTTGTTGGTTCAGTGTCTTCCTTTTACAGTGGAGCAGGCATTTCTTGTCACTTTGCAACTGGCATTTTAATTATGATGTTCCAGAGGATGAAATGCTCCTGTATTCTCCTTCTGATCTGCAGGGGCTGGCTGGGATGGTCAGAGTTCTGCTTCTACCAATGCCACTATAGGGTTGCTTTCCTTCTCTAGCTCTGACTGGAGCCTGTTATCTTGATTCTCCTTTTCTCCTTCTTCATCTGAAGAGGCCTTCTCTAAGTACGATAGGGCACCTCCTTCCACAGCACATCCCTTTCAGTGGAGTCTTCCAATCTGTTCTGTACAATTTTGGGGTGCTGGAGTGCCTAGTGTGAGGAGAAGGTGGGGTGGCAAAATCCATTTCTACAAACTCACTTGCATGGGACTACGTCTGGATCCAGCACACCTATTTTGCATACCATCAGTATCAAAAATCACTCACTCTTTCACAGTACAGGAATTAACATATTGTCAATTAGGGCTGTATGAAATGTTCATTGGATTACTCCCAAACCTGTTTTTGTTAATTTTCCTGTTAGCATTCAAAATTGCCTTGTTTTTCTACTGCATTTCAGTACGACTCCTCTAATTATTTTCTAGTTACTAAATTACAATAATAGGTAATTTAATGTTTGAAACAAAAGTATCCAATTTTGTAGAGCTTGATTCGATTAAAAATGGGAGGGAGAATCCTCCATTTTTTCCCCTTCTACCCGAGGTACACAATATATTTGCCAACTAGAGCAGTTTTGAGTGCTGCACCAAGCCTGCAATTAGCATGTTTAATCATGACCTAGTGAATTTATGTGCAATTACATTATTTCAGCATGAAGTAATAATCCCCCCGCCCCTGCACATGATACTGGCCAACCAACAGACTGGAGATTGGATAATTTCTCAGAGTTTGATAACCTGCCTGGATTTGCAGACATTATTAAGGGATAAGATTATTTCAAATCCACAGGGATAAGTGAGAAGAAGAGTTTGTCTGGCTGAAGCTGTTGCAATCCTACATTGTATCCAAGAATCACAGTGGTTCGTAGTATATGCTTATTATCCAAACAGCCCTTGAGTTATCAAAACGGACAGGCCAGACTTAATCAGAATACTCTCTGCACTCAGAGCACAGGAAAACCTACTCATCAAGCCTTCTGCACTCCCAAGTTCCCAGCTGACCAGTGGATCCATGAGACACACTTTGGAGTCAGATAATGAAGATTTAGTTTTAGCAGCAGTGGAACCGCTCAGTGGGCATTCACTTTTGCAAAGACTTGGGATACTTTCACATTGATTTATGTGCTGTTGTCATGGAAATTTAGAAAATGGAAGAAGGGGGTAGGAATCAAAAGTTGGAAAAGTTACGTTTTAGCAGCAACTCCCAAAATCCTTCAGCCCAGAATGTCTTTCTTCTAGAGACAAATGGGAGAAATCAGTTGAGAAGGGAGGAAAATATGAGAGAGAGAAGGGGGGGGCGGGGGGGAAGAATTTAATAAAGTGGATCCTTAGTATCTGCTGGGGTTTGGTTCCAAGACACCCCACCCGGATACCAAAATCTGTGTATGTTTGTCTTATTATATACAATGGTGTAGTAGAGTGGCGTTATATAAAACGGCAAAATCAATTTGCTTTGGGCCATTTTGTTGTTCTTGTTTTTTTTGGAATATTTTCAAACCATGGATGGTTGAATCTGTGGATGCAGAATCCATGGATACAAAGGGCTCACTGTATTTTCACATTATTTTTGCAATAAACAGAGCTGGAACAAAACCAGGAGCTACTGAAACCTTCAGAAAGGGAGTGGTAATGCTCTAAACATTTTATAAAAAACACCTAGGAGTATAGTATTCTAAAATTAAGAAATCTCTAATCACACTCTCCTATATAATAGTCAGGGAGGGGTACAACATTCAGACAAAAGCTATATATCCAATATACTTGAATGATACACCAAGAAGCCAATTGTTCTAGCCTAATTACAACAGCACAAAGAATGACTGGTTATTTGACCAATAGTTACCAAAACTTTGAAAGAACATAGCAATAAATTGAAACAAAACAAATGATTGACACACCTTTTTCAAAGATAAATTAGATTGGTTGTCCATTAACAACACACAAGCAATGATAAATTGAAGTCCAATGTTAATTCCGTCAATCCCCCCCCAAAAAATTCTATACAAATGTGTTCAAAAACCTTGTATTGATGTATTCAAAAATTTTACTCAGAAGTGGTCATAGTCATTACATTATTTATTACGGCATACAGCCAGTACAAAGCTAGAATACAATAATGACCAAATATCCATATAGACACGATAGAATCATGATGTCCATACAAATCAAAGAGAAATGTGTCACAAATCTTTCTTAGCTTGGTATGTGGTATAGTGGATAGAATGGTGGTTGGTTGGCTTGGAATTCCCACTCAGCAGTGATTGTCCTTAGGTAGGGTTGGGCTAGTTATACTCTCGCAGACTAGTCAACCATGCAAAATTGTTACGAATCCCCCTTGGAGGAAGAGCAAGATTTAAAACTGAACAAACTGATTATAGTATGTAATTAGAGGACTCTACTGTGCCGACTTGTGAAGATGCTATATTTTCCCCTACTCTTCCTTTGCCCTTATTTTTGAGATCTATCTTCTAGATATTTCTTTTCTCTAAGTAGCCTTATCCTAGTCATGGAAGAAGAATGCAGAATCTGAGTTTGCACAGTAATATTCACTCTTTCCATTTTTCTAAGTAGCAAAATATCAGAGTGTTCATTGCGCAGAGAAAGTTGAGGTGTTTGGAATGTAAGAACTGGACAGTAGTCAACGCTGTTTTTTTTTAATAGTCTGGATTTATTCAGAAGAGTTATCCATTACATTTAACTAAAAGAGTCAATGAAAAAACCAGGAGTTTGGTGTTCATTAGACTTAAATATGTTGTGAAAAAAGTACCACTACAGTGCTGAAGCTGGACAATTCTGTTATGCATTATAAATACATTTGTTTGCTGTACAGAACTGATAGCAGCAGGTAAAACAGATCTCTAAAATTATTACACCACACCATGAATGTAACATCCAAATTCAACTTTGCAGTTGGATGTCCTACAGTAATGCAAAACTGATCATGAATATGCCTAGAACATACTGTAATAAATGAATAAGACAGTGATAGAAGCCAACATGAGTCTTTTCAGCTTCACCACTATGTCTCTATTGGAAACTTATGAGCACATTTCAAATTGCATTTACCTTATCTTTAGTATTATCTCCCCCAAGTTTATATTCTACTCAGATGAAATCTGATAACTTTTTACATCATTAGAAACACACCAATGGATTAATCACTACAGTAACCCTTACTTTAAATAGCCACACACCATAAAAAAATACACCTCCAGGAGACACACACCATCCATCCATCCATCCATCCATCCATCCATCCATCCATCCATCCATCTCTGTAAAATTTCTTTAATGTTAATATGCTTCTAAAATACTTCAGAAATACTTTGCTGACATTTGAGCAACAGAGATATAAACTGTAATTCTGAAACAATATTCAATTAGCTTTCAAAAGGTCAGAAAAGATGGGAAGCATAAATTGTAATATTTTGACTTCTCCCGAAAATAATGTTTCAAGTAGAAAAGAACATAACAGATGAGAATAAGTGTGCAACTCATCATGTACAATTGGTGATGTTAACACTTCATTTACTAACTAGCACTTCAGTGAACAAAACGTTTGCAGTCATACAGACCCATCAGCCCTAAGGCTACTACCAATAGGCTTCTGCAACATACATTCTTAATCTTGAAAGTCTACACACACACACACACACACACACACACACACACACACACAAGGAATAATGTTGTAGAACATCAACTATAAGTCTTTCCCAAGAGAGTTGATCTCATCCAGCAGGAAATCCATGTCCTCGCGGCTCACCTGGGGGCTGATAATTACCTGGCGGAAGAAATTAACTTTGCCGCGATGAGGCTGGTACCCCAACATCATGCTGCCTTTTTTCACCATTCTTTCTTTAATGACAGGGGCAACCTTAAGTAATGAAAGAAGAAAATCAGAATCAGATTGCTTTTTTTTTATAGTGAAGTGTGAAATGGCAATTTTGATTAAAACCAATCCCTTTCCATCCTGACACCATATATATCTTCATCTCCAAAATGTTGATGATAAATTCTAAACAATATTCAAAGATACAGTTGTGTTAGTCTGGAAAATAAGTATGCAAAGGGATCTTGCAGCATCTTCAACACTAACAGAAAAAATAGAAATTGGCAGCATAAGCTTTATAGACTTGAGGTTACTTCCTCAGATGCATTTGGTGGAGTTGAATGTCCAAGACAGACCTAAATAGCAGTCTCTGTGTGAAAATGTCCATATGAATACACAACTTTGTGGGTGTGGTGATAAGGTGGCAAGTTCAGTTGGGGAACAAGGCAAGGATGTTGCCTAAAGCCAAGGTTAGCCGATAACCATATGAACAAACTGCAGTGCATCAGTGGGTTGAACAGACAGTGGTTTCCTGGCACACTAGACACATTGTAACACTAGCTAACTCCCCAGCGGCCAGCCTCATGGGGAATCTCTTGGCCAGTTCATCACATCTTCTTTTGGGCTTCCATACTACATCTCAATACTCATTCATATAGTTATTTACTGTAACTACTCATATTATGAGGAAATTTTAGCTTGATAGTGCCAAGAACATGGCATTCTCAGTGGTTGGGAGTTCGCTTCCAAAATTCATTCTCCTTCTTTCCCTGAGGTTTGTTCACTTCCATCATCATTTACAGTTTAATAATAACAATCATCATCGTTGTCGTTGTCATCATTGTTGTTGCATAATAATAATAATAATAATAATAATAATAATAATAATAATAGAGAAGATTTTAAATATTGCTAATTAGAGGCAATATATTTTAAGAAAAATGACTTTATATTTTTTCTTTTATTTATGTCTGCATTCACTGCTTTGTGAAAACCTGAAATCTGAAAGTATGTCTGTCTACCTGTCTCTCTCTGCTTACCTGCTTCTCTAACTTATCTTCGTTGCTGATGAATAATAAGAATTTAAACTGAGCTAGAGATTAAGAAAGTTATTGTTAATGCTAGGACTAAGCATTGGTACAAACCAAATAATAATATAGCTAGAAGCCCTTCTAAGCATGTGTAGAGTACAATTCCCACCATCACAGAACTTAACATTTCTGATAGGAGACAAGGGATGGATCAAGGTAAAAGTCATGGCTCCCACATAGGATATTGTCCCACCACTTTTTGTCTTCCGAATCAAACTTAGAATAATATATACTGCAATCCTCAGATTCACTCAGAAGCATGTCATATCAAGTTCAGTGTGACTTATCTCCTGGTAAAGTCATTTTTAGGACTACAGTGTGTGTTCCTAACTCATCTATGTGGAGGTCTATTCAATTCAAAGAAACTGCATTCATAATCGAGGTGTTATTCATGATACAGCCACACCACAAAAAACACAACACAGAAACTGTATTGTGTTTGCTGTGATGTAACTGGTGTGAGGGGGTGTGTTTTGTATTTTGTTCCCTTTGCTTTATAATCCACCTTGAGTCCACAAGGAAATGGCGGAATATAAATAAATCATATATATACAGTGGAGCCTTGTTATACGCTGGGGTTTGGTTCCAAGATCCCACGTGGATAACAAAATCCATGGATGCTCAAGTCCCATTAAATATAATGACATAGCAAAATGGTGTCCCTTATAAAAAAATGGAAAATCAAGGTTTGATAGTTGAAATTTATACTTTCTTTGAACATTTTCAAACCTTGGATGCTTGAATCCATGTATAAAAAAAATCTGTGTATAAGAAAGGCCGACAGTAATATAAATCTCTCCAAAGGTAGCAGAATCAAAGTCTTTCCATAAGCATAGGAAATCTTGGTTTGACAAACCAAACATTTATTTAGAAAATAAATACTGGCCATATAACTTTCAAAAACACAGCCTCCCTTCAACCTGCTCTGGGGTGCTTTGTTGAAATGAACAAACATACTGCCAACTTTGATTTTGCACTCATTTACTTGGTTTCAAAGAGCCGGTGGCGAAGTCTGTTGCTTGATCTACACAATATGATGCTGCCTATTTTAACTTAATAGCACTGTATCTCTCTTGTAACATATACAGTAGAGATTTCAGTTGATAAAACCCCAACAATTAATTTTGATATAAATGTCAGAAAATTTCTCAATATATTTCCTAGGATATCCAAATGTATACCTCCACACCTCACTATTTAAGAATCTAATGTGCAATCGACTGTTGGCTGAAAATCAATTTTAGATTCAAAAGGGTGGCATATATTATTTTCCATTTTGTCTGCCTCTGTTCAATTCACATTTGTCTTTTTGCAGTATGCCTAGTTGCTTTCATTTTTGTATTATTACCGGCTGAAACATTTTCTGGATATTAATTAAAGTTCACAACATGACACACACATGAATCAAATACATGGCCACTATTCACAGATTGCGATGCACAACAAAAATTGTGCTTGTGACTTCTACTGAAATGAAACACAAGAGGTGGAAAAACCCTGAAACTGATCATAAGAATGGTGTTACAAGAGATCTAAGGAAAGATCTAGAAAATGTCTTCAGCTGTAATTCTCTGTACACTTAGCTAGAAGCAAGTTCCTTTGAATTCAATTGAGATTACTTCCAATGAATTGCAAGGTTAATGAATATGAATGAAAATGTTTGATATCTGTTTGATAAACTGTTTCTTATGTTGAAGTACCCTTAATCATTCTTGCAGAAAAATTTGTCAGCCTGGAAAAAGTTCGACCTGCCCATTTATTTGCATGCTCACATGTATAGCTACTGCAATTATTAATATATAATCATGACAGGGAGGCTAATATATTTGATGTGCATTTTAGTTATTTTTAAAATAATCTAATTTTATACTGTTTTTACTTTGATTGTTTTGTTTTTACTGCCTTTGTTTTAAAACTTTTATTGTAAAGGTTTTTAAAATGTTTTTATTTGTGAGTTACCTTTGATCCCTTTCTGGGAGAAAGGAGGCATAAAAATGCAATCAATAAATACAACTGGATTGTTTGGTGAGTCATTAGTGCTTCCTGGGTGTAAATTGTTAGTTCTCCTCCTTAAACTATAAATCCCAAGATTCCAAAGGATGGAGTCATGGCAGCTAAAATGGTATCAAAGTGCTATAATTGTGTGATGAGAATGGCTCACTGTGCAGGAGCTTTTTCCCTCCTGCAAAATATGTTACAAGATGAAATAGAGTATCATCTAGTGAGAAGATTCTCAAGTAGAGTGAACACTTAAAAATCATTTTCTCTAGCCTTCATTTTGCGAGTCACGTTAATGTTAAGAATATACACACTCTCATATGGATTGAGAAGGTACCATAGGAAAGACTGAACAAGTGTAAGAAAGATTATCTCATACAAGAGTAAGAAAATACTGGCAATCTCCCAAGACAGCATTCCTACATCCACAAGATTCCCATAAAATGGTACAAAATGAGCAGCTTTGGATGACTAATCTATTGCCACTTTTCCTGAGTGTCTTACTAAGCCATTGGGTGTCCCCAGGCCCTAGAATAAATACTGGCATGTAGGCGAGCATAATATTTTATAAATCTGTTATCAAATTGCTCCAAATTTCAAATGAATTCAAGCTGCTACTCAAAAATAGATCAACAATACCTTACTGACTCTGGTCCTTTGCTCACTTCCAGCAGGAAACCTTCTTATTTATTTAAAAAGGAAGATATATGGTAAAAGGAAATAAGTAAAAATCACCTGCATCTTCGTGAGAGTTCTGCTAAAGTAATAGTGGGCTGAGGATCATGAAAATTTCCATTCGTCTCAACAGTCACAGAACGAGGATATTTTTGTAACAAAGCAAACAGTTCAAGAGAGGTTACCAACTAAACAGCATCATTATAGTGAATGTGACTGGGATAAAATGTGCAAGGCAAAATTTAACTTGGATTACATTTATTTTTTTCACTCAAAGGAAGAATTTGCCCATTCTTCTTATGCATTTTTGCCCACTCTTCTTATACATTTTTAAGAACAGGTTTTTAGATTATGGAAATGAAAGAAACCATGACACAAAACCTCTGCAGTATACATTCTAGAATACAATGCAGTAATGATGGTTTTTGTGTAAACTAAAAATGGCTTTGTTTTTCTTGTGTGCCTTCTAGTCATTTGGTGGCTTATGGAGACCCTAAGGTTTTCTTGGCAAGATTTGTTCAGAGGTTTGCCACTGATTTCCTCTGAAGCTGAGAGAGTTGAACTTGCTCAAGATCACCCAGTAAGTTTCTGTGGCGAAGGAGGGATTCAAAGCTTGATCTCTTAGACATAAACCATGCTGGCTTAGTGGCTATGGCCACTGTTGAAATTCATTTTGTTAGTTTTGGCCCCCTATCTTCCTACTTGAGCTGCCTTATGGCACTGTGCACTCAGAATTTAGTCTCCAGTGTATTTGGTGTGTTGAATCCAAATTCAGTCACTTCTAGAGAAGACCCTCTAAAATCAATGGAAATTAAATATTTCATGGGCCATGATTAACTTAAACTATTTTGATTTCAGTCATTTCAGCATGACTGAAGCCTTGATCCTCTCCCCTGAGCACAATGGAATTACATCAGAGCAAATATGTATCAGGCAGTGTTATCACACTAACAAGTGTGTTTGGGATTCTAGTCTGTAAGTTAAATCCAATTGCCAGTCCCACCTTGAGTACACTCCCTACATCAATGAGACTTACATAGGCATATTCAGTTCCTATTTCTTCACAATTTTACTCTCATAGGAACTAACAATAGGATTTAACACAGTGACTGCAAATCTATGCCCGACTTACTGGGGAGTAAGTTCCACCAAAATTAGTGAGCCAAGTAAATATACTCAGGATTAGCTATACAAGCTTTACTGAAATGGACAATTCATTATTTAGAAAATATACATAGGCCTCAATCTCTGTAGAGTTATACTCTGTCCTTGGGTTATTGATAAGCACCTGACCACCCTATATGGCTATTTGGTGCTTTGCAGTGAGCAGGCACATTGGAGAAGTGTCAGGCTACTTTTCTACTGGTAGACGCACAATGATTGCGGCTGTACTGAGACCTGGTGGATCTTATCACTGTTGATACCATCTCATGTGTGCCTATAGGAACATAGACAGCTGCTTCTCCAAGACTGCCAACTAACTGCAAAGATCAGAATGACCATGCAGGCAGTGTCAGGGGCTTTTTGGTAAGCCGAGTCAGAGAAGAGCTTCAGGTGCTGAGGAGGGAGGAAGGGAATACTAACCCCTGCAGTCCCCCAAAAAGAACATCTCCCTAAGGAGCTGGGTATGTTTAACCCGGACAAGAGAAGATTAAGGGGTGATATGATAGCCCTGTTTAAATATTTGAAGGGGTGTCATGTTGAGGATGGAGCAAGCTTGTTTTCTGCTGCTTCAGGGACTAGGATACAGAGCAATGGATGCAAACTACAGGATGCTTTGATTGTGCATCCCTCCATGGCAGGAGGAGGGACACATTGGTCTCTTCCAACTCTATGATTCTATGATTCATATGTAACAGAAACTTGGGCATGTCCCTAACAAAATTGCGACTATAGTGAAACTTCTATAATTCAACTCAGAAAGCTGCAGCAACTAAGGGGCTAAACAGTGGAGCAGTATCCTGTCACCCCTTTCCTTGCCAGATTGGGGCCATGTTAATTACACATCGTGGTCCTGATCTGGCAGTTTTCTAACCCTAAAAAGAATGGTAAAATGCTGCTCCTCCTAGTGCCAAAAAAGGGTGCCTTTGCCATCACAGAGGTACTTTCCAGTGCTCCTTTTGGCATGCGTCATCTGAACGCCACACCAAAGGAGCACTGTAATGCCATCTGCTGTGTGGTCAGGCAGGCGGCATGGGTGAAGTTGGGGGGGGGGTGTTGTGCAGCTGCCATGCCCCCACTCTGCCCCCAAGGCCATAGTTAAACACTGGTCTGTTCAGCCCCAAAGTCCTTAACAATTCGCTACATGTGCATATCACATTAATGATTCACTCATACATACATGGAATGAAATGGAAAAACTGTAGCTATTTTTAAAAGCATGAAAATACGCATTTAATTTCATATACAATTTTTTCTAATATATTCATTTTGTATGCAATTTCTGAACTAAGAACTGCACTGCAAAACAGAATCCCAAGGATAATTAATTGTACTAATGTGTGCATAATATCTCAAGAAGAAATAATTTACATCAGTTTACATAAAAATGTGGTCCTGTGGCCAGGGCTCAAAGCATACCTCTCTGTGTCCCCTCCAGAATTAATTTCTGAGTACTTGAGGGAGACTATGGCAGTAGATATTTCCATCCTATAACACAGCAAAATAAGTAGAACTGTGGTCTGGTCTCAGAAACAGGAGACCCATTGATACCAATGGAATTTTAAAATAAGCATGACAAACATGTTCCATTAATTTCAATAGAACTACTCCAAGTATGATGAATGTGAATCCAACCCAGTTATCCTATCATTTTCCCAACACTGAAGGGAGAAAGTAGAAAATACACATCTATTGGAAACAGCAAATTTCAGTGGAGCTGTACAAATAAATTCAATGGAAATAAAGGGCAACATTGTTATAAGCAGCTGCACCTAATTTTTGTTTTCAACTCTGGAAATTCAAGATACCCTCTAAAGAGGCCACCATTTGATGATTTTAAAACTGTTTATTTACTTGTTTGAAAAAATATCATGCAGACAAGTGAAATACCACAAATATTTTTCTTGTGTATCTCTTGCATTTTGAAATTGGTTGCAGATGAACGCAAAGGCTTTTTCTCCTTTGGTGGTAATTAAAACCAAACCCAGGTCATTTGTCAGCTGTCACCCTGACTAGTACAAATGAAATACCAAATGTTGGCACTCCTCATTGCAGCTTTAGTCCTTTTGCCAAAGCAGTCTGTAAAAACCCAAACATGTTTTTCTTTTGTCTAGAATTTGTTCTGGGCCCACATCCCTAAACCACTAATAAATTACTTCTGCACATGACTGCACTAGAGTTCCCCTTGTGCTGTACTGTACAACAGAATGGAGAGATACATGCATTTGTCAAAGTAATTGCAACCACTTCCACATTCCTTGAAGCTACTGGATATTATTAAGAGGAATATACTGGTGCCTTGGTATTTCCCTAATCAGTTGTACAGCATTTACAGATGGGATTCTGGCTTGGTCAGGCTCAGACAGGTAACAACACAGATCAGGGAGGATCAAACTTTCTGTCACTGTTGCTTTCTGTTAAGGGGGGGGGTCACATTTTGTAGGTGAGCAGGTCTGAAATTGGTGATAGAGGGATCAGAGACAAAGGTAGGCGATGCCACCACTGTTATCCATCTTCTTCTGCCATCTTCTTTCCCCTCGCTCCCAATCCATTCTCTGATTTCTCCCATCCACCATCTTCCTCCCCACTTAAATTGCTGAGGAAAAAACAAATAATTGTTCCAAAGACCTAACCTAACTGTTTGCAGTAGTACTTTGATAGTAGGTCAAGAGCTGCAAGCAACTCCAGGGCCTCAGGTTGCCAAATGCTGACATAGATGGCAGCTTCTCCCCACTGTTTTCTCAACCAAGCATAAACAAAACTTTATAGAGTATGAGATAAACCACTGTTTGATACAGTGGTTCCCAAGTATCAGATGTGAAAGACTGGCAATTCCTCCCTCCTCCAACCCTCCAGGGATTTGCAGCCAATTTCTCGAGGACCAAGACCAGTCCACAGACCACCACTATGATAGCACTGGTTTAAAACACACCTGTAGACCACAAGGCTAAAACACTGTTTAAAACACACCTTCAGGAGGAGAACTTGGAAAGCTTTTTTTTAAAAAAACCAACAAAAACAGAACTCTCATATCTGAACAAAAAATGCAAGCATGACAGGGACATTTTGGAAGCTATAGTGCAAAAAGTGGTTCTTCTAAATTCTGTGCTTAGAATTCCAAAATAAAAAAGGAATCAAATGGAAGCATATCCTCTTGAAAGAATTTTTAAGAACACTTTTATAGTTTGTATGCAGTTTGTTCTTTCCCTTGGGGGAACAAAAATCACACTGTAACATGGAAATGTACATTTCAGTGGGAAATGTTATATTATTGACGGCTTCCTATTTTAAAAAAAATTGACACAGTTCTACTGTAGAAAAAAAAATAATCTCCCTTGAGATACTAGGAATAGTTCTCAGCTATTTATTATTGCCATCACCTAAACTAGCATCTGGTATCAGATACATGGTGCTCTGCCGGATTTGCAATGCAATGGGGATCAAAAAGTTATAATGATATTTTATTCCTCTGCTTTAAGTAGCTCAGAAAAGAAGGCAAACTGAAACTTGGGGGGGGGGGGGGGGTTGCATAGAATCTCACATTAAACTGCCACATTGACCTTCACAGAAACTGCTAGAATGCTCAAAGCTAAATTTTAAAAAGTAGTAAACCGCTTGTTATGTCATTAAATGGAAGGGAGGAATTTTTTTTCTGTTTCAAAAATTGACCATATATGGTTGTAATTTCTAAATCTCACTTTAAAGGACTGTTTTAATTCTTTCACATCCTTTGCTCTTTCTCTTAATAACAGGGGTGGGCAATTTTGTGGGGGCCAAGGAACAATTTCTTGCTTCCAGTCTTTCTCCTCTTGTGGGCCACATTTCTCCACAGCATATGTATTATTCAATTTGATCTGCAGTCCCTCTCAAAATGGCAACAGGAAATGGCATTGCATAATTTCTGTAATTTTGAGAGAGATTGCAGAGAAAAAATGGCATTTGTGGAGATAGTATTGGGTTCTGAGTGCTTCTTGGGGTAGAGAGGGATATTACGAATATTTTCACAGATTTGGTGGCACAGTTTGGGGGCATGCCCCTATGAGTATTAAATGTTTCAAACAGTAACTGATTATCATATATGTGTCATTGGCAGAAGTGATTTAAATATGATACATGTTGTTAATTCTTATCCAGTGCCTTCATTTCTTTTATCATAGAACCGGCAGCCATTGGGATTTGACTATTTGTGAAATTCCCTCTCTCCCTCCCTTTCCATCCCTTCCTCCCTATTCCTTATCGGCATCTTCCTCCCAGCACTGTGACCTATAAACGGTGGCGGGGCCTGTGATCTGCCTCAACCACTACCGGAACTTGCTTTCCTAGTGGTGTTTAGTGCCCAGCATCTGCACAACCTGCCCCATCCACTGCAGGCAATGGGTGCACGATATGTCAATTGGTTGTGGTGGAGGGGGGCAGGGCGTGTGGGAGCCACAGCCTTGGGCTTGCGAATGATCGAAACCGTGAGTGCCAAGGCTGCAAATGGGGAGGGATGAGTGCATATGAAAAAGTCTCTGTTGGAACAGGTCAATCTATGCATATTTTCTTTGGCTATTGTCATATCAAATTCATGAGAGTGTTTGGTTTCAAGGCTGTCCATAAAAAATCTATGAGGATAATTTTATCCCTTCTCACATATACATATTATAAAACCATTTTGGGAGCACCAAGCATTATCTCTGAATCAATCCATTCTCAGTTAAGAGATACGCATCCTAAACGTGTACTGGATCATGTACCATGTCTATGGGATACTCATAATATATATATTTGCTAAAAGGCAAAAGCTGTTCACCAGATGGGATGTGAAGTCTCTTTATAGCTATATTACCAATAAGCAGTATTATTAAACACAAGTTATATGGTTCCCATTAAATATTTTATTATTCGAATTAAAAAATTACAATTCATGCTTCCCTAAAACACAAAAGAGTAGTAACTTTTGTTATGAAAGAACATCATCATCCAAATATTATAATTAAAAATGAAAAGTAATAAACTTTCACCATTGATTAATTACTGATTAATATTTTAAGATGAGTTACAGCTTATCACACATGATATTAGAGATCTGAAACCTAGAGAATTTATCCAATCTCTATAAAAACACAGGAGATTGATGAAAAAAATAGTAGAGATAGCTTCCAGAGGTTTATGATATATGCTAGTATAAAAGTACACTTTTATTTTTAATACTTTCTAGATAAGACTTAAAAGTGGAAAAATGGGGGTAGAATAACAAAAGAAATGTGCTGCTGGTTGGGGACTCATTGCTCAGGGATATGAATGTGCTTGGCTGACAAGATGAATCAGGAAGTATGCTGCATTCCTGGCACATGTATCCAGGATGTCACTGACAACCTGCCAAAACTCATCGAGAACACAAATCACTATCCCTTTCTCCATATTCATTTGGGCACCAACGACACTGCCAATACCTTTAAGCAAATCATATCTGACTATGAAGCTTTGGTCAGGCAACTGAAGAGTTATTAGGCACAAGAGGTATTCTTGTCAGTTTTGCCAGTGAAGGATAGAGGAATATACAGAGACATGAAAATGCTAAAAGTAAATAACTGGCTATGTAGATGGTGTAGACAGGAGAGGTTTGGCTTCTGGGACCTTAGTCTTCACTTATAAGACAGAGGATGAAGATGGTTGCAGTTCATGAAAACTTGGAAGAATGTCTTTGGAAGTAGCATGGCAGGTCAGATAAAGAAGGCTTTAAACAAAATCGTTGGGGGGGCTGGAAATGATAGCTCAAACATCCCAAAGGCAAGCTCTAAACATAATGTGAATTCTAGAGGAGAAGCTGAAGGAGAGAATGGGATCCGTGGTAAAACTCAGAATAAATTAATAGGTGAGATCAAACAAAGCTCCAGATATACCAATGCACAGGGTTTGGGAAATAACCAAGATGAACTTGAAGTCCTAGTGCAGGAAGGTAAATATGAATTTATAGTCATAAAAAGATGATGTGGGATTTACAATTGAAGGCTATAATTTATTCAAAAAGAATAGATGTGGCAGAAAAGGAGAAGGAGTAGTATTGTATGTCAACTGCACAGAAATCCAAGAGAGCAATCAGAGTGGACCAGTTCAGAGCATTTGGGTAAAAATAAATGAATAAAGAAATAAAAACAATATTATGGTAGATGTTTACTATGGGCCGCCAAACCAAGAAGAGATAGTGGATGATACTTTTCAGAAACAAATCTTATCCTTCTCAAAGATGCAAGAAATGGTATTATGGGGGACTTCAATTATCTTGATATCTGCCAGTAGACTTAACTCTGCTAAGCACAGACACTCCAACAAATTCCTGATGTGCCTTGAAGTTAATTTCCTATTTCACAATGCAGAGGACGGAACAAGCAGATAAACAATCCTGGACTTGATCCTCACCAAAAGGGAGGAGTTGTGGAGCAGGGCAAAGAGTATAGTCAAACACAGACCTTGGATTTCAGGAAAGGTGATTTTAACAAGTTCAGGAAAAGACTGAATGTAATCTTACAACTAGAAATGTAAATGGAAAAAGACAGCCAGCAAAGGTGAGAGTTATTAAGGGAATTGCAGAAAATACAATTACAAGCAATCCCATGGAAGACCAAAAATGGGAAACATTTGAAAAAGCCAATGTAGTTGCAGAATAAATTCAAAGAAAAGTGAAAAGAACAAAGAGTATGTACAAAGAATGGAAGGAAAGGTGAATCGCCAAGGAAGAGAACAGATTTTTAGCCCAAGCTTGCAAGAATAGCATAAAAGCAAGCTAAAGCTCAGAATGAGTTGAGATTGGCTTGGCAAGCAAAGAGCAACAAAAAGGGGTTGTTTGTTTTTCAGATACCTTTGAGGCAAGAAAATGCCCAAGGAGACAGTGGAGCACTGTTCAGTTAGGATGGGAAAATGCTAACTGATCACAGCAAAAAAGAAAGAAAGAAAGAAAGAAAGAAAGAAAGAAAAAAGGGGGGGGGGGAATTGTGTGCTTTCATGACCTTGGTGAGAAATCTGCACTGCAAATCAAGATGATAATGAGTTAGTCAGGAATCACCAAAACAACCTAAGTAAGTTCAAATCTGAAAGGCCAACTGAACTGCATACCAGAATGCTGAAGATGTACTCTCTGAACCACCTGCCATTATTTTTGAGGAATCTTGGAGAACAAGTGAGGGGCCAGAGGACTGGAGAAAGGCAAACACTGTCCCACTATTCAAAAACAAGGGAAAAATTGATCCAGGAAACTACAGACCAGTCAGCCTGACTTCAGTTCTAGGAAAAATATTAGAACAGGGACTGTCTGCAAGTATCTTGATGACAAAACAGGGATCAGTAAGAACCAGCATGGGTTTGTCAAAAACAAATTCTGCCAAATAAATCTCATATTATTTTTGGATCAGGTCACTAGTTTAGCATATGGAGGGAATGATGTGGATGTTATTCATCTGGATTTCAGCAAAGTATATGATAAGATCTCCATAATATTTTGATTAGAAAACTGATTAAATATGGAACAGATGGTAGCACTATCAGATGGATTGATAACTGGATTGAAAACCATGCTGAAAGACTCATCATCAATGGCTGCACTTCAAACTGGACAGTGGTTTTGAGTACAGTCTCTCAGGGTTTGGTCCTAGGGTCCTTAATCCAATTTTTTTTTTCAATGACTGTCTTAGATCATGAGGTGGAGGGAATCCTTACCAAGTTTACAGATGACACAAAGCTGGGAGGGGAGGGCAAAACAATGGAAGATAAAAAGAGAATTCAAAAGAACCTAGATGAACTAGAAAATTAGGCAAAATTATTAAAATGAAATTCAATAGTGATAAATGCAAAATATTACATTTAGGCCACAAAAAACAAATGCATACTGGTGGATACATGGGTCAGCATTACTATATATGAAAAGGACCATGGATTATTGTTGGTTATAAACAACATGAGGCAGCAGTGTGATTCTGCAACAAAGAAGGCCACAGATGCTGGCGAAACATCAGGAAGAAACTCTTCTAGAACATGGTCACATAGCCTGAAAAACCCACAAAAAACTAAAGAAGGCAAATGCTATTTTAGCCTGAATTAATAGAAGCATAGTTTCCAAGCTGAGAAAAGTAATAGTCCTACTATATTCTGTGCTGGTCAGGCATCATCTGGAGTACTGCATTCAGTTCCTATTTTAAGAAGGATATAGACAAATTGGAGCAGGTTCAAACAACAAGGCAACAAGGATGATAAACGGTATAGAGAATAAAACATATGAAGAAATGTTGAAGGAGCTGGGCATGCTCAACTTGAGAAGAGAAGGACTGAGGGGTGACATGACTGTGCTCTTTCAATTTCTTACGGGCTGTCACAGGGAGAAGTAGGCAGGCGGGTTCTCTCCTACCCCAGATGGTCAGTTCTAGTTGTTTGAAGTTACAGGACAGTAGGTTTCAACTGAACTTTAAAAGGAACCTCTTGACAGGAAGAGTGGTTTAACAGTGGAACCAACTGGCTAGAGAGGTAGTGGGGTTTTCTTCTGTGGACATCTTCAAAAAGAGGCTGGACAGATATCTGATAACATGCTTCAGCTGGAGATCCTGCATTTAACAGGGGGTTGAATGCGATGGCCATGAGGCCCCTTCCAACTCCGTGAATTCTGTGATGTATTAAGCAGATTCCTTAAAGTATTATAGTACGCTGTAATTCTAACCATTCCAACCAGGACCAGTGTCAGAGAGCTTATATGAAGACATGGCCACGCCAGGACCAGTATCAGAGAGCTTGTATGAGGACATTATGTGTAAGCTATTCACAGTATTACACAGTATCTCTCTCTGCACAGATGTTGCTGTTTATGGCAAAATTAATAAAATGCTGCAAACCTTATTCAAAGTCAATTCTAGTTTTCATCCAGCTGTGTGTTTACTACTTTCCATATGTCAGATTTTGATCTGGTGGCTGTAACACAGCATTCTCAATGTTTTGGAAGAGCCAGTTTAAGGATAGAAAAGTGAGACAACAATGGCAGATAGCTACATACACTGATTTCCCCCACCTCTACTAAGATGGATGTTGAACTCTTTGAGTACTTGGGTTGAAATATTTCTATTTTTTACAGTATTTAAGAAACTTTTAATGTTGTTTTCATATTTAGAACTTTTTATTTAGAAGTGTTTTATAGGAACTAACCACAATAAAAGCAATTATCAAAATAATAAAGAATGCAACACTTCATTAAAATCACCCATGGTAACCGTCAAGGTTCAGAAACTGCCTTGGCAAACAAAGGAGTCCTCAGTTGGTGATGAAAACATGGGAAAACAGGGAGTACATCTGATCTCAATGTGGAGACCATTCCAGATGGAGGGCACTGCACTAGAGAAGACACTTCTCCAGAACCTGACTAAATGGATCTCCATTGGCTGTAGTAGCATAATCAAGGCTTGCCCATCAGAGCATAAGGGCAGGCATGGTCTATACAAAAAGAAGTGGTACCTCATATAACTTGTTTAAGGACTGATATACTATGAGTAATTTTTTTTTAATATGAGTTGGTATTGAAATGGCAGCCAGTTCAGAGGGGAGTTCTAGGTGGAAGATGAGACTTCATTAAGCAACATAGCCACTACGTTCTGCACTACTTCTAGTATCTGCAGCCAGTCCACCACAGTTACCATCACATAAAGTACATTATAGTAGTCCAGTCTTAAATTCCCAACAATGAAGCACTATGGCAGGACATCTGGACTGGAAATGTTTGTAGCTGAGGCTGGTAGTGAGCACTCTTTGCCACAGAAGTGCATTTATGACCACCCCCAGATTGTGCAGCTGTCCCAGGAGGTCATGGGCATTCAATACAGATAAAGTACCCAACTCACAAAGCCAAGAATTGCTTTACAGAACCTCAATTTTTCTGGGATTCAACTTCATTGATTAGCTTTCATCCAGCCCACTACTGTATCTAGTCATTAGTCTAGGTTATGCACAGCCACATATGACCCACAAGTAACAGAGGGAAAAAACTGAGCACCAGTTGCATCCTGATGACACTTTGCCCCAAACACCACAATTGACTGGACCCTGGTAACTATATAGAACTCCTAGCAACCTGCTGTCATTGGACATATCTAGCATTGACAAGACTAAGAGGAGTTCTAATCCAACAATATCTTTTTATTATTATTTTTATTTATATACCGCTATTCCAAAGAACTAAGAGGAGTTCTAATCCAACAATATCTGAAGGCCCACAAGTTCCTTGATCTTTATGTCCTTTCAGCAGCCTCATCAATTATCTTTAGTCTATTGAAGCAATGTCAGGTACTCCTCACAGGAACTTCATGTGGAAGCATGGCATTCAAAGTTTATTGTAAAGTTTAGTTTAATTATTTGGATCAAGATTTAAGAGTGTGCATCTAAGCTTTCACAGGCTTTCACATCTTATTTCCTCACTTGAGAACAGCTCCTCCAGTCCTCTGAAAATGCTAGGGAGAGGATTGGACAACTCTGCTGAATGGAGTGAGCTGAATTCAGGTACGACAAAGGTACTTGTCATAGGAAACCCGAATCCAGGAATGGAGTTATGTCAGCCAGTACAGCATTCAGCACTTATAAGTTTATCGCACCATTACCTGTACCGTTCCCATAGAGTCCCTCTAACCTTCAGTGGAGAAATTATATGGGAATGGGTGATACTGCATTTGATATTTTGTAACATAATGGTAACAGTATGAGAACACATTTTATCTCACTGCATATACTGTATTTCTGTTACTGTAGCAGAGGTTGCTCCCAAGCAGTTATTCTTTTGCGACACATAGTGTTCTAGCAAAGATTTTAGTCTCGCGGAAGTAAGTGACGTCATCACTCTATAATCTTATCACTTCATGGGTCTGACACCCCACTGGCTCGCTGGAGTCACCCATAAAGAGAGGCAGGCAGGGAAAGGAAGGCAAGATGGAGCCAAAGGGAAGGAGTCGCAGCTGTGGAGGAAGAGGGGGAGGAAGAGAACCAGCCAGCGGACAGCTCTGTTTTTTGGGGGAAACCTCGCCCACCCTGCTTTTGGAGGGGGCTGGTCCAAGGCTCCGAGGTCGGAAGGAGAGAAGGGCTGCACCTCAGAAAGTTTGGAAAGTGGGAGGCTGCAGGAAAACGCACACAGGCAGAGGCATTCATGGCTGCCTGCCTGCCAGCTTACCTGCCACACACACACACCCCTACTTGCCCTGAGGGCTGCTCCCTTTCCCTAGATTCTCTCTTATCTGTTAGGTGGTCAGTATACGAGGGGGGGAAATTCTCCATCCAAAAACTTGCTACAGAGATGTTTACATTGTGATCATTCTTTTTCTCAGAAAAAATGTATTACATGAATAAAAATATAATTAAAATTTAACACTATTTGTGGCGCCCTCCTCATGTCATACCCGGAAGAACAGTAGAGATTGCAGACATTCCAGGATGGGAGGGAAGGAAATTGTCCTAGCCAATCAGAACACAAGGATGGATCGAGAATTGGTTGGCTTATTGCACTGAAATCACCTGGAACGGTCCGAAAACCTTCCTGCCGGCTGAGAACCCTTTTTAACAGTTCTCACTCTGGGATGGGCGAGGGACACTTTGAGCAATAAATGGGACCTGGATGGGAACCTGTCCATGCGATAAAGTGCATTCTGTTCCATTCTCATTTAGTACCCAGAACATTGCCAGAACGCTGTGCAATAAACTTATTAGCGTCACACCTGAATAGGGTCATACGTCGATAATTGTGTTGCTTCTTGTCCTTTCTTAGTCCTATCTCTTGAAGAATCTGTGAGAGGAAAGAACTAGAGTCTTTTGTTTATAATCTGTTTATAAGAGACTTTTCAAATATTCTCATCAATTTTTCAGACAAGGAAAAGGAGGTGGGCAGCTAAGCTACAAACATACTTACTGAGTCTTCTGTATGGATTCAGGTGCCAGTTTAAGAGAAGGTCAATCATAAGATTAATTGATCTGATATCCTAGGGGCCAATATTTATTCCAAGAGTTATAAATCTCACTGTTTTGGATCTTGAGCAGATTTTAATCCTTCTATTATTCAATCAATTCTATTAACGCTAATTAAATTCAAGGCACTTGTGAGCCATGCGCCAATATTCATTACCAGAACATGAGACATAATTATTGTACGTCTGATAATTAAATCAAATAATCTTCAATATATCAGAATGTTAAATGAATGTTTTTTTCTTAATTTTAACATAGACAGGGACTTATTAATTTATTTCCTTCCCTTACAGCAGATAGAATTAATATGACAATGAGCAAACAATCCAAAATGAGATGCTAAAAGAACATGGATTCAAATCCAGGAGTAAGACTGAATTCACAAGTTGTACAGTTGTCCTCCATATCCATGGATTTTTTAATTGATGAATTCAACAGTTTGAATATATATATATATATATAGAGAGAGAGAGAGAGAGAGAAAGAGAGAGAGAGAGTACCCATGGATTTTGGTATCTACAGGGAGGGGTTTTCCTGGAACAAAACCCAGAGGATATCAAGGGCCCACAGTATGTTCATCCCTATTGACTACAGCTTGTGTAAAATAATGTCTTACTAGTTTGAAGAATGCTATTAATGACTGAAGATGCAAAGCAGCAATTATAGATCAAAAACCATAAGAGCATCAACATCACCTCACATCAAAATAGTACATTTCAAGAAAAGGAACTGAGATTGTCAGCTATATGCCACCACAAGAACAATAAGAAGAGCCATGCTGCATCAGACCAAATGCTTATCTAATTCAGTATTCTTTGCCCACAATGACCAACCAAATGTCTATGGGAATTCCACAAGCAGGAAATGAGGACAACAGTACCTTATCACATGTTTTCCCCACCCAGCAACTTTTGCCTATGAAACTAGAGGTAGCATGCATCCAACATGACTAGTGGTTATTTCTGAACTTATCCTTATTCTCATGAGGGAATGCTTTAAATGAAATTTGGCTAAGCATTACATCTTAGAGCAGCATCCATTCATCCATTTCAGAACAGCAAATCTTGTAAACCAATTAACTTAGGGGCTGTACAGATGGGTGGTATGCAGCCGCCCCTTTACTGGCCAGATCGGGGCTGTGGCAACTTCATGCCGTGGCCCTGATCCAGCCTCCATAAGGCAAAAAGCAGTTCCTTTTTGCATTCTCCAAGGGGTGCCATAGCCACTGCTATGTGGATGCAGCACTGGAGGGGGATCATGATGGCGCACTAGTGCATGCCAAAATGGTGCTCTAGGGGTAGAGTTAGCACATCCAGTGGGCACACACCATGCAAAAAGAAAAGAAGTGCACACTTGAAAGCTTTTTAGTGGGTCCTCTCCTGTCTAAAGAGTGTTGTTGATGAAAGCAGTTGATATTATATTGCTCATTTTCCATGCCATCTGCCACCTCAGGGAATTATTGGACATGTTTTCAGTTAGGCAGGTGCTCCGTGGGAACCGATAGTGTGGCTCAGAATACCTTTAGATACACAATAATTCTTTGTGGGGAGCATTACCTGCAGGAAGGCTGCTTTTGAACTACTGTATATACTCGACTGTAAGTCGAGAAATTTATGCCCCAATATGGACTCCAAAATCATGGGTAGACTTATATACGGGGCAATAAGTTAATACTGCTTATAAAGTGCCCACCTCTGTAGCCAGGGATATTTAAACAGCTCCCCGTTTGAGTCCCCACGCATTCTCCTCTCTCTCTCTCTCTCTCTCTCTCTCTCTCTCTGTTATCCCTCAGCATTCCCTCGCAGCCAGAACTAACAAACAGCTGCTGAGGCAAGGGACAAAGAGAGAGAGGGTATGCCCAGGCTTGTACCCCCATTTTGAAAGCCACGAGTCTTGGAAATCCTGGGGGTAAAGGGGGGTGGGAAGAGAGAATGTGTCTGTTTGTGGTACATAGAAACAGTAAGATATAGTGTGGAAAAAGTCATACTCAGATTTTCTGCTTTTTGAAGTTTAATAGCAGACACTGGGACTGGGAGATGAGCAGCATGTTCCTTTTCCCACATAATATTTCTGTTATTGGACCCATTAAATAAAACATACCATTACCCAAATTATGGCTTAATGTGTTGCCCTACTGGGCAATTAGCAGCTTGCTTATGGGAAAAATAATGAGGAAATGGTTAACCCCTCTTACCCATGTTACAGGCTCAATTGGAAACAGTTCCCCCTCTACTCTTTTTTAAAACAGTGTAAAATCTAATCACACATTTCCTGTTGTTCTATCTAGATGTCCCCCAGATTGTCATAGGACTAGGTCACAGATATTTTCAAAGCCATAAACTAGTTAAGTGATCATGAGCTTTGTAGTATCTTGAAATCACAAAGACTGTTTCTAATCAATTTTGGGAACACATCGGGAAGAAGGCCAACTCAAGGTGCAGCAGAACAGCAACAAATGGTTCCAACAATGTATTATGAAAATAGCCAGTCACATAGCTCCTTTTTATGGCAATCATTTTGTATCTTAGAAGAGATGTACATATCAGGAACTATGAATGGAGATATAAGAGAGAAATAAGAAAACTATGCAGGTTTACAAATACACATGGCCTGCCATATCTGTGGTGGTGGTGGTGGTGGTGGTTGATTCTGGAACTCTCCCCCATCTGCTATGGATACCAAAAAACGTGGGACCTCAAGTTCCATTACCATTAATAGACCCCAACGCACATGTCGCTGTGTCGGCATACATGCATGCACATGCCACCACTGGCAATAATGAAGTGGGGGCATCTGCAGATGATCCAGTCCACAGATTGCTACCCCATCAATACGGAGGGCTGACTATGTCTTGTTCATCATTCAACAAATCTTTTTGTATACTTTCAAATCTTTACTGATAATCTTGAGATTCAGAATTTTATTAAAAACAGTGAGGGAGCACTGAGGACTTTTTCACATCTGACACCAAAAGACTTCTCTCTCTATGGCACAATTGCTACAGTAAAAACATCTACTACTTTGCATCCCTGGATACAAATGAAAGGGTTGTCAAGAGCTAGAACAATTTCTTATGCTATGCAGACTTTCAGTTTTACATGGCTATGTTATTTCAATACTTCTGAGAGTCAGAAATGTTATTCATTTATAACATCTGATGCATTCTAAATGGGATTAAGATGATGGCAGATTTTAAACCTTGGCACCATCAAAGTGGCTACAAGCTTCATCCAGTTTATTATGGAATATTTTCAAATTAAATATGATGTCTATGATGACTCTCAATAGTTCTTCACATCATAACGTTCTGTCAATTTAGTTTCTTTCATTTACTTTGATTCACTTGGTTAACAGCAATATTATCCTTAGGATTTTGAGGCAGGAGCCATTCCTAAAGTGGGAGAAATTCTCAATTTCAGTTTCTCACTATTCCAGCCTTTAGTTCAGCAAGTCCCAATTCCATGTATGTACGTATGTAGGTATGCATGTATATATGTAGATGTGTGTATGTCTGTGCATGCATGTGGTGTGAACCAGCATGCTGTAGTGTTTCAACATTAGACTATGACTCTGGAGACAAGGATTCAATTCCCCACTCCTCCATGGAAACTCACTGAACTTGGGGCACTCTCTCTCAGCCTCACAGGAAGTCGATGGCAACCTCCCAACAAATCTTGCTAAGAAAAACCTGTGATACTTTAGGGTCACCATAAGTTGGAAACAACTTCAAGGCATGCAAAAACATGTGGAAAATTCATACACATTTTGATATTGTTTTATTTTAATATGTATATTTTGTAGAGACTTTTATACAGTTTACACACTTTTGCATGCAGTTTGCCTTTATTTGATGATTTTGGGAGAAATGTTTCCTCCACTAATATCTATTTCTTGCAAGCAGTTCTCATTAATATATACTTTTGCATTGCTGAAAAGTGTACCACAATATTAGCATAAAGGCAAATATAGTGGCACAACTGCTTCCTAGATTCACATATTGATTTGGGAAGTAAGAAATTTTGTAGGTTCATAACAAACTGAATGGCATTTATTCTCCAACTGTAGCCATTCCTAGAAATAGACAGATGAGGGGAGGGGGAAATAACTGGGAGGCTTTCAATTCTATTTATTCTTCCAGGTTTAAGGAATAAGGAAGACTGGCTGCCTCTGGTTAATATTCCTAGGATCCTTATTTTGGTTACAGGACACTAATCTGACACTGGATGCAAAATATCACTTCATAAAATGAGTCATGCTTCCTCTACAGAGAAGGTTTGTCAAAAGTGTATGTTTAGGTTCAAACAAGGTCTCATCTCATGAAACTAATCCCCCTGACCCTGTGCAGTATACAGAGTATGCAAACAGTGCAGCAGTGAGCTATTTTCCTGCAGCAGTTAACTTAAGAGCAAGATGCTGCTGCTTCCAAAGGCAGGAATATATATATATATACACAGTGAAGTTTCCAGATCTCCATTCTCAGACTGACTGTATCACACATGCACACACACACACAAAATGCCATTACTCATGTTTAGAAATAGGGTGGGGAATATTTTTATATGGAAAAAACACTGACCAATTTGAGAGCCAGAGCCAAGGGAGGAAGCAGTTTACAGCTCTGCAAAGCTATACAGCATTCTCTCTCTCTTCAATCCCATCTGTGCAAGAAACAAACTCTCAATCCCTAACACTGCCCAGATGGGAAGAAAGGAAGAGGGGGATGCCATTTCCCTACTGTGTCCTGTTTAACTGTGCAATGATAATATGATTGTTGTGTTATTGCTACAATTGTTCTGACTTATAATTTTGCAGTGAAATTAAATTTCTTTTCTTTGGGGTAGGTAAGTATGATTCATGTATATCGTTCACTGCAGAAATACATACACTTTTATTTCCCATACATCTATTTCCCTGCAAAGGTAATACCTGTATATTTCATACAAATTAGCCTTCCCCACAATGTCCTTCCAAATATTGTGGACTGCAGCTCTCATCTATTAATTGTTGCCAATGACTTGGACAGTGACAGCTGCAAAACACCTGGGTGGTGAAAACTTGTCTGTACAAAAGAAATCAATGCTGCCGCGTGAAATAATGATAGTTTATTTTTCCCTATTTGAAAATGCTCTCTTACTGGAAATTTGCCACGTTGAACTAGCCTACAATGTAAAATGGATCCTTACCATATCTGGGTTTTTGTTTTTTCAGTCATCTTTTCCATCAGGAAAACCATTTATTAATCTGTACCTGAATGCATATTCCAGTAATTTTGCCACAATTTTATTTTGTGAACTAGAAAACTTTCAAAGATCTTGATATATCTGGGAGCCTCAGTTTTTTCTTGGTTGCCTCTCTCCCTAAAACGTAGACTACTACTACCCCTATTAAATTTCACATGGGTTTGGCATCTTTTTCCTGCCAAGCAGCCTTGAGTCAAAATTATAAATGGGAGAGAATATGGTAAAAGCAGAAAGTGAGTCAAGCAGAAGGTTTCTGTAACCCTATGCTGCTTCCAAGGTACAGTCTGGACACACTAGCTTAATCTCTTCATTACAAAAATAATAACCTAATTTTATTGTGCTGTTATTGCTCCCTTTATGGTTAGTAACATGTGGCAGAGAAACCTTTCTTTCATTTTGCAAAATAAACAACACAATAATTGCAGTAACAATAGCATGTAATGAAACAGTCTGACATAATTCAACACCAACTCTTTCTCACGTAACCTCCCTAAAGATCCTGGAAAAAACATTAATCTTTCTGGGAGGGGGAAAAGAAGTTTAAGTGCTTGGCAAAGGAGAGAATCAATATCATGTGTTTTCATTCCCCCCCCCCCCCCCGGTATATGGAAAGTGATTAAGGTAAAGAGAAAAGAGGAGAACAGCATCATTTATGTTGCTTCTGATCCCCATCTAGTGAGTGAATTAAGGAACTGCACAAATGCTAGCAGTAATTTCAGAATACTGTATACAGTACTATCTCACCTACAAGATTGATACCATTTTAAAACAATTTTAATTGAAGCAATTCCCTTTAACCGATGAAAACTGATGCTCAAGATATCTTGGGAAGCACACGTTTTCACATCAAGCCTATTTTAAGTAGTTATTTTTCCTACATGTTGGCTTAAATCTGAATGATAGTGCTAGCTAAATTGCAACCAGTGTATCAATGGAAATTATGTAAATTGTGATTTACTGAAGAGAGCCAACATGGACCCTGGGAAACTAGGATCTGAATCCCCACTCAGCCATGTAAACTTACTGGTCAACCTTGGGCAAAACACATTCTCAGCCTTAGGGAAAGGCAATAGCAAATCTCCTCTGAATAAATATTGCCAAGGAATTCCCATTATAGGGTTGCCATATGTCAGAGTTGACTTGAATGTACAAAGAAAAACATATACAGTAAATTATTTATCACTTAGCAATTGATTTGGTGGGTTTACTTATACAATGGACAAGGAATTGGATTTAGCACACAGTTTTGACAAAAGTAGCAATATAAAAAACTAAGGAAGACAATACTGTTAAGTCTAAATAGAAATGCTTGTACCAGTTTGAGCAGACCTCAGTGGGTAATACACACATATTGACTTACTACAGTGTTCAGTAATTGATCTAGCAGGTTTACTAGATGGGACTAGAAACTGCATTTAGGCAGCTACTTAGAGTGACTGACTAACAGAATGCAAACAATCTGATTTTCTTAGCATGATTTTTCTCCCAAAAATATGCATGATCCTGAATGGGAAGAGGCAGCTGACCAAATTCAAGATGGGAAATAGAACAAGCAAGCTGTTGTGAAGACATAGATCCAAAACGCACTGCAGAAATAATCCAGTTTGAGACCATTTTAACTGTCCTGGCTTAATGCTAGGGAATCCTGTGAACTGTAGTTTTGTGAGACATTTAGCCTTCTCTGTCAGACAGCACTGGTGACACAATAAACTACAATTTCCAGGACTTCCTAGCACTGAGCCAGGGCAGTTAAAGCGGTCTCAAACTAGATTATTTCTGAAATGTGTTTTGGACTAGAGTTACCTAGCTTTCCATGGCTGAAGAAATATGAGTGTATTCCGACTTTCCACAAAATCTTTAAACGTTAATATCTCCCAAATAATTCCTACATCATGATGTAAAATGAGTGAGACTATCTTATAATCGTATTTTTTTCTAAACTAAACTAAAAGGCATGTTGCCATTTAGATTCAGCAGCAGTCTTACCTAACTTCAGTGGAGAACCCTTCTCTTATTTTTGTATGAGTCACTTTTCTGGAAATGCTCCCTGAATGGAAGCAAAGAAGCCCAAGGTCTCATATACAGAGTAAGCAGGCTTCCTTGGGGTAAGTAATTCAACTATATTGAGAATGAGTGAATGATCTAGTGTCTCCCAGTAGGCAATACTGGCCTTATCAATCAGAAGGTAATTGGAAGTAGATCATGTGAGAATAATGATTCACACAGAGATACACCAGGTAGTACTTTGGGCTCATAAGAAATAAGTTACTTAATTTGACACTTGTGTCACACTAATATATCCTGGCACATTATGGAAAGCTATGCCTTAACCAATGTGTTTTATTTTTTACAGGCACAACTATGACGAAGCTCAAATAAACAGGCCAATCTCTAAAAAAAATCTAATAAACTGACATCAAATAAATCTGACATCAAAAATGTCAGTATTCAAATATTAGAAATACTTTAACTATCCAGAATACTTTCAAACACATATTTAAATGCAAACCTGGTGAAATATAAATCATCTAGGTAGTCAACTTTATCTTCTGTAATCTGAACATTTCATTTCATTTTAAAAATAAAAATCACACTGCATAGGTAAACCAGGCAACCAATACACGGGTAGTAGCCAACTATTTTTCTTTTTAATGGCCACTATTATGATAATTTTCACTGTTTAATCTTCATGTGTGTGTGTGTCAATTCCTTCTGACCTCAGTATAATCTCACATTCCTTCTTAATGTGTGTACATTATATGCTGTGTTTTTATTTGGGAGTGGGAGAGGAGGAAAAACTTCATGTACCTGACGAATACATTGTGATATCATCCTGTCTATACCCTTTTATGGTGGGATACAGACGGGCAAAAAGGGGTGTGTTCATGACGTCATGAAGGTATAGCCTTCAGATGGCCCTTACCTGAATGCCGCCATGAACACGCCACCCGCACGCCCCAAGCGGGAAGAAGCGGCATTAAAAAGGTGCCGCTTTTCCCCGCTTCTTTTCTATATAGTGCGCAGCTGCGCATCTCCGTCTATAAGCTGCTGCACCGGTACGCCAGAATTGCTACGCCGCTAATTTAAGTTGCCCATTTAAAAGCTCCGTGTCTGCTGCGTCGCATAATGAGTCGGGGTCCTGGAACATGCGCAGTTTGCAGTCAGGCTTTAATTGCAGCATCAGCTGCCATGCAGGTGTGGAAGCTGCAGCACAACTACAGCGCATTTTAAGACTCGTATCCCTAACCCTAACCCTAGAGCAACATGTATGCATGCGCTGCTAGAATTGTGGAAAGTTTGGAATTTAAAGTGAACCCCTACACACATTCCTGTGCCATTTTCACCTAACAATAAAAAAACACTAAAACTTTAAATATTTACATATGTACAAGGGAGGTGATGGGGGATGGCAGGGGGACAGCGGTGGCAGCGGCGACAGCTGTGGCTGTGCATTGCAGATTCAGCAAGAGCACGGGGACCAAAGGAGAGGAGGCATCCATGATGCTGGTGACACTAGCAACGTGCAAGAGGACAAGGATGCCAACACCAGCTGATCACCAGCTGGCAGGAGACCACCATTGTTCTTGGGCAGGGCGGGGGGGAAAAGTTTAAAGAGGCTTGGGCGCTTTAAATGTGCACATAGGCTTTCTGCCGCCTGTGGTGAACGCCGCAGCTGCGCAGCTGCGCATCCGCCAGCCGGCAAAAGAAAAAAAAGCCCCATTTTTGGCCGCCCGTGAGGAAGCTGCCTCTCTCTTTGCAGCGTCCTCCGAGGCAGCGGTATGGAAACTGCGGGTCAGAAACGGCCCCAGGTGAGGCGTCTTCACTGCCCCCCCATGTGGAACCCCATACACCTGAGCCACGTCCCTGGGGCGGGCGGTCTGGAGGCTCCGTATTCAGCAGAATACACCTCCAAGACGTCTTCCCCTGCCCGTCTGTATCCCGCCTATAAATACAATTCAGGTTTGAAATTTGTGCTTGCTAGTACAATTTGGTCTAATTTTCAGATGCCTGGATGTCTTTCTTGCAGAATTACACTGCAATCCTAAAACATTCACTGAGAAATAAGCCCCAGTGAATTCAATGGGATTTTCTCCTAGGTTAAGTGTGTATAAGATTGTACCATAAGAAGCTTAAATCCACTCATTTCTTTTTCAAAAGCTGAATTTTCACCCAACAACCAATATTATTAGATTTCTGGTAAATGCTGCCACCTCAGCTTCTACAAAGAGAGTATTTTATAGTACTAAAGCCTGCACTTAAAATGCAATTCTAACATGTGTGTGTGTGTGTCATATTGCTGCAAACCTGCTTGCTAGAAAATAAACCAACTAGTAATACTTTCTTTTTTAACTTTTTTTTAAAAAGATAAGTCTTCAAAATCTCCAAGTAATATAATCCTCCACACAGTTTAATCTAGAAAAAAGAACAGATTTGGTCTGCTGGAAGGCTGGAGACAACACAAAGAGACTGTAAGGTTGTAACATGTAGTATCTTAGCTCCAAAGAAATTAGAACATTCTGTAAATACATGGGGGGGGGGGGTTTGCTCCTCTTTAAAAAACAAAGCAATCTTTTTAAAAGGATACAGATTTGCATGACTGCACTAAAAGATTAACCACAGGGAGACCTATCAGAGACTTAAGTACATTTCTGTTGCACTGGTGCCCCCCAATGGCATTTTTTTTCACTACTGGCCATGAATGATAAGGAACATCTGAAGTGGGGCTCTCTGTGCATTCACAGAATGACCCCACAGACTGCAGAACTAATATTTCCTTTTAGACTATTATGTATGAGAAATGTTAAATTGTTCCCTTTTAGTCTTTTTATTTATATCCTTTTCTCATTTGGTCTGACTGGAACATAGCCATTTTTAACACTGAAGAATCATATCAGTTTTAAAATAATGGATTGCTAAAGCTAAAGATACAACAGTGATTACCTTCAGAAAATATAGGTAAAGTCTAATTTTCAAGTCTTTTGCATTTTTCTTAAGTGCTTGTAATGCATTGGTTGTACATTATGAAGTGTATCTTCAACTAAATATTTTTAATCTTTTTTCTTATAATGAGATGCCTAGCTCATATTTTCCAACATTTTGCAGATGAAAACTAGGACACATGTGGTCAAGCAACATTAGAATGTTGTCAAGATGGCAAAAATGTTTAATGAGGAAGAAGAGAGGCTTCAGCAGATTCCTTTTGCCTAAGTCTATAGGGAAGGACAAGATCCTGCCCTTTCTCCTCCTCTCCCCATTGCTGAGTTAACTGTGAACTACTTTTGCACTCTGAACTCAGGGATATACATGAATAAAAAACAAAGAAGAGGTATTGTTTATGGGAACAGGGAACTTATTTCAGCCCAAGAGCCAAATTCCATTTCAGAGAATCATAGAACTATCACATGAGGAAAATTGGAGCAAAATCAGGGCTTTAAACAGTGATTATCCTGTGAAAACTGTGCAATTGAGATTAAGATTTTTCAAACACATCGCAATTAAAGAGTCATTATCCCGGGAATAATCAGGCAATAAACAGCAACAAATCATTTATTGGATTTCCTCATGATTGATTTGTTCCTGTTTATTGCCTGGTTATTCCCAGGATAACAACTCTTTAATCGCAACGTCGTGTGAAAATCTTAATTGCGATCACATACATTTCATAGGATAATCACTGTTTAAACTCTCAATTTTCCCCATGTGATAAAGTCCATAGAATCATAGAGTTGGAAGAGACCACAAGGGCCATCCAGTCCAAACTCCTGCCATGCAGGAATACACAATGGCCTGTTACAGACTGCCAAAATAAAGCTGCTTCGGGTCTCTTTGGAGGTATGCTGTTTAAATGATGCATGCATCCTAAGAATCCGGAAGCTGCACCAAAGCTGCCCTTCAGTGCTTAGGAATGGAGTGTGGCTTTGGCGCGACCTCCAGACTCTTAGGACCCATGCATCATTTAAATAGCATACCTCCAAAGAGACCCGAAGCAGCTTTATTTTGGCAGTCTGTAACAGGTCAATGAAAGCACTCCTGACAGATGGCCATCCAGCCTCTGTTTAAAGACCTCTAAAGGAGGAGACTCCACCACACTCTGAGGGATTGTGTTCCACTATCGAACAGCCCTTACTGTCAGGAAGTTCTTCCTAATGTTGAGGTGGCATCTCTTTTCCTGTAGCTTGCATCCATTGTTCCGTGTTCTAGACTCAGGAGCAACAGAAAACAAGCTTGCTCTATTCTCAGAGTGAGACCCCTTCAAATAAAAAATTGGGTAGAGCTATAATTAAAACAATGGAACCAAAATTATCCACACATTTTAGCTTACAGCTCCTGCTCGCAATAACATAGTTTTAAGACAGAGATTTTAACCGTTTAGAGTGGGCTCTATAAAAGCTGGAAAACCACCAATTGGTGATTCAGCAACCCGAGGTCTTGAAATGTAATACCAGGAGGATTGGATTCTTATGGATATGGATGAAAAACAAATTGGACAAGACACCATAAATCAAGTTGTCCAAACTGTGGAATGAAGCATTCTACCTCAGGAAGACACAGATCCAAGAGTCTGAAAATGTTTAGAAAAACTTCAATGTGCTTCCCATAAAAATTTTAAAAAGCCAATACAAGCTGTCATTATTCATTTATAAGATTGTGACTTTGACCACTGAAGACAATCAAGTAACTTCATAAAATATTAAAAAACAGACAAAGGAGGGCCTGTTCTTGTAATATATAAAGGCATGATTACATTTCACACAGCCCACCTAATCTAATATACACACACACACACAAAGAATAAGACAAGACAAGACAAGGGAAAGACAAAGGAAAGAAAATAAAAGCTATAGGACCTACAGTTAGGATAATAGATGCAAATTATTATCTCTATCCAATTTCTTTCTTACAGAACTTCAGACAAGCTGTTAACATCCTGATAAACTCCAAATTGATTTTTTTAAAATAACAAATAAAAAGAAACTTACATTTCTAAGATTTTGGCCAAGTTGCTACATCACAGGCTGCAATGTGTAACTTTATAATGATAGAGTAATGTCACTGACATGATATGCAACCATGTTATATAACTGCAACAGCACACAATGAGGCACTACACAAGACGTTGTGTTGTGCAGCAGGGTCTCCCACTGCATAACAGGCCACTAGAAAAAGGGGGGACATTTTCTCAGTCAGGTGCCCCCACAACTTTCCAGTGCCCTCCATTCTGGATTACCAGTGCCCTGTGGCTTTTTAAAAGGCCACTGCCTCCTCTCTTTGTGCTGCCACTGTAGAAGCACTGCCCCACAAAGTTATGAACTGGTATACTTCATGATCCTTGCTCAATGGCGGCACTGCTTGCTCCACTTGTGTAACAGTCCCAACGGAGAAGGTATGTCAATGCTCCCCTCCTTCTAAACTGAGCAATCATAAATTGGCTTAAAACACTGTAAATTTCCAAGAGTCTTCTGTATAGCCATTTCTTTTACTGTATATCCAAGATGAATAGTTTTGGAAAATGAATGTTAATTATACTGCAAAAAATTTCATTAATCCACACATTTTAAACTAAAAAAAACCACTGGATGTTTTGGTTTATGCTATTGGGCAGTATCTTCCAGTTTTATTAGATGTTAGATTCTGCTGTTTAAAAATAAACGCCATTTATCTTCAGCTAAATTGTAGACACTATTTCTTGGCATTGATAAATTTGAATGAAACACATCCTTAAGTAATTCTAGCTTTATCTCTGAACTATAATAATATACAAATTAGCTACAATGTTACATAGAAATGCAATTTAGAAAGTAGACTATTGCTGTAATCATCACCAGGAAGATGCCCCCAAATTTCAAAAAATATGAGGCTATAATAACACAGAAAGCCTAGCTGTTATTATGTTGTTTTATAGCCATCCTAAACACACACACACACACTAAAGAAATGTGATTTCTGGCTGGCTCACAAGTTTCTTGATAAACGAACTAATAAACTTTAAAAAAAAATTCAAGAATTAATACTTGCATTCCTCCAGAATACATTGTGACTCTTTCAATGCATTATTGAACTTCCTTTACATTTTTAACATCTTAAGAATGTAGAAAATTAATTTATACAAGGTCACTCTAGAGCCCAGCTTGTTAAAAGTAGCATGTTATATGATTAACAAACCAACAATATATGCTAAAATTGTTACTTTTAGCATGAAAATGACAATGGCATTATACTTTTAAATAATGGGTAACAACATTTCTTGTTGCTGTAACTCACTAGGGGGTATTTTTGTCTATGTTTAGTCTTTCTCATTGTTTTTAAGGTTCAGTTTAATTGCTTTCAGTTAAAGAATGTTTAAAGGGCATATTCTAGCCCTTCCAGAATGAGATATTAGGAAGAGGCAGAATGGGGGCTGATCAGCTCTAGGCCCATGGACAGCATGGAGTGGTGCAAATAATGACATGGGGAGGGCTAAGCTCTCCAGCTTTGAGGATCACAAGAATCCTCCTTGCATCCATCTACTAAAAACTGCAGGAACCAAGATGGGTATTATGTTGATGTGTTTTTCTGCTAAAACCTAATGATGAGGAGGGGATAAAAAACAAAAAAACAAATATGCCCCTCAGGTGGCTAGCAGCCCTTTCAGACTGGCCACTCTGCCTCCACTGCCATGAGAGTGGGGCAAACTCTGGAAGCACTACCAGTGTAGTGTCCCAAGCAGCAAATAAAATCAAGCACTTGAAGTGAGTGATGTAATATTAGGAAAAGTGTCTGTGACAATTCAGGTGCAAAAGGATTCAGGTGCAAATCAGACCAATTTTGCCAGGGGAGTGTGCTTTAAACTTCACACAGTTGGACTTTGCAAGCAAGCCTAATAGGGATATAGTGAGTTTGAAGGCATGTTTTCCTGGAACAATGCTTATTTGGTCAGACATGCTGAAACAGCATTGTTGGAAGGGGACAAGCTATCCTGAAAAACTGAGTATTGTTCCTCACAAGTTGACTTAAGGCTATTGGCAAATAAGTTGTTGCCATGGGCAGCAGATGGAGTCATCACTATGACAAAGCCTCCAAGCTCAGGGCCCTGTATTGGGATGATGGCATACAACTATAGGACTGGACAATGGACACTTGGTCATATGCAATGCACTACAAATTATGTGATTGGTTACAGCTGCTGTGATAAGGTGGAGGAAGATGGCAGGGAAAACTGTCAGTCTGATAAAAAAGCAGAGGAGTCCCCTTACAGGATTGTGAAAATGAAGACAGCAATAAGAATGCCCCACTAGGAGGCCACATTCATAGTGACAAGGGAAACCACAACAAGGCATCTGCAGATCAAATTCAGCAGCTGTTATTCCTGGAGGAGGTCCAGTAGGTTCTGGGCGCAAGCTGATTGACCAACAGGCAGGTTGGCCAGTGCTTGGATCTGGTCCCATGACAATGCTAGCCTTTTTTGCAGCTGTAATAAATAAAGTTGTGGTATTAATTTGTTCCACTAAGGTGTCTTATGTATTTTGTTGTCACTGGAGCTACATTTGCCCTTTCAATCTGCAAGTATGCTTCCTGGCCTACCAGGAGGCAAGTTTGTTGCCCGGGAGCATGGTAGCACCATGCTGACTGTAACATGGAGTTGGGTTTCTCCTTCCCAGAAACCCACGTGTCTTCACACAGGCTCTGAGAAAGGTGGGAAACACCAGCCAATAGAATCAAAGCTATTGGCTGGCATGCATGACTTGAGTGAAACTGCTGAAAGTTTTCACTTAGGTCCTGCACCTGCATATTTAAATAAGCTTCCCAGCACCAAGACCTCAGTCAGTTTGGGAGCTCATCCCGCCCAACCTCTTTAAGTTCTTTGTACTCATCTTGCTTGCATATGATTGTCACAACTTTGTTTTAAGTGGTTGGGCATGGGGTTTGGATCCAAGAATATAGTATTTAGAAAGTTGGTAGGTCCAACAAACATTGGAGGTGGTCTCCTTACAGAACAGTGGAGTTGGGGACAACAGGAGGAATGCCCTGATGGGAGAGTGTTCACACCTCTCTCTCTCTCTCTCTCTCTCTCTCTCTCACACACACACACACACACACACACACACACACACATACCCCAGGGGGGGGGAACACAAAATAGTGTCTGCCAAAGGGCAACCCTATAGCAGTCATCCCTGGGATGGCCCAGTAGGTTCTGACATGGGCTCATTGAGCAACAGACTCAATACCTGGACCCAGTCCCATAACAATGCCAACTCTTTGTGCAACTCTAAACTAACAGTTCTAAATAAAGTTGTGTTCTTAATTTTCTCCACTAAGGTGTCTAGTGTGCTTTGTTGTCACTGGAGTTATGATTGTTCCTTGTGGATCCACAAGTAATCTGGACTGAAACTGGCTGCCAGTCTGGGCCTTTATTTACTACAACAACTGAGCCACCTAAATTATTAGGTGAGCTTTATTGGTGGTAAATGATGCAGTGAGTGGTCCACAGCAGAATAAGCATCACAGTCCTTTAGGTTGCCCTCACAGCAAATGGTAGACTTGCATTCTACCCCATTATCCCAGGGCCAACAGTCGTGTGGTGGAAGAACTGGTTCTCTGGGCTGCAGTGTTCTCCCTGTCAAATAAGCCAATTGGAAGTCAAAACTCCTGTTAATACATGGCAAGAAAGTGAACTGTTGAAGGCACGGCCCATCTCCCACCCTAATAGGTATGAAAACTGTATAACCAAGTTATACATAAGAAAGTTTATTCCCTGGTCTGTTCTCAGCTTTGAACTGTCAACCCAAAGCAAAACTATCTAGCAGGACATACTGCACATAAAATACTTCTTTCTGTGCCACTGGAGAGCAATTAATGCTTGCTGCTGCTGCTACAAAGGATTCTAGAACCCATCTGCCTAATGGCAAGGTCCACTTTATTCATTCATTCATTCATTGGATTTATATTCCATATTTCTCCCAAATGGGATTTAAGGTAGATATGCTCATTACAAGAAGGTCTTGTGTTTCAATCCTCGTCATCCCCAGCAGCAAAGTTCTTTGGACAGAGATTATAGAAAGACGTTGGCATTTACAGTGGGAATGAATACTGCTGGACTAGCACATCCATTATCTGATTCAGTGTACATTTTACATACTCCGAAAACCAACTGCAACTGTGCACTATTTTTCTGTTCCTAATTCTAAAATACTATCTATATCACAGCCTGGTTCAACAGTGATTCCTTCTCTTCAGAGAACCATGAGGAGGGGGTCCAGATTTATGACAGAGAATACTCAGCCTCATTATTTTTGTTTCTGGTGTGAGGGAGGAGGGAATCAACAGACAGTTTGACAGTTAAACTGGTATTAAAAACTGTTAAAATTGAGATACTCTTTTTCTGGAGAATCATTATTTTAATATTAGTATTTATTGAAATGAATCAAGGAGATTCTGTGAATATCAGCTAATGTAAAATGTTTTAAGGATAGGCATTAGGCTTCAAGGAGAAATATCACAATAACTTTTAAAAAAGAACCTTGTGGCAATGTGAAGCTGAAGGCTTTCACGGCTGGAATCCATAGTTTTTGGTGGGGTTTCTGGGCTATGTGGCCATGTTCTGGAAGAGTTTCTTCAGACGCCAGCCACAGACGCTGGTGAAATGTCAGGAACAAACTCTTCCAGAACATGGCCACACAAAAAACTATCATCTTGTAGCACCTTGTTGGTTTTGTTGTTGTTTGTCTTCAAATTGTTTCCAGTTTACGGCAACCTTAAAGTGACCCTATCATGGGGTTCTCAGCATGACTGGTTCAAGGAAGAATTGCCATTACTCTTCTCTGAGGCTGACAGAATGCAACTTGCCCAAGGCCACCCAGTGAGTTTCCATGACTAAACAGGCATATGAACCCTGATCTCCCAGAGTCCTAGTCCAACATTCAAACTACTATACCATGCTGGTTCTTATGGCACCTTAAAGACCATCAAGTTTTATTTAGCATACTCCATCTGATAAAATGAGATGCAGTTCATGAAAGTGTATGTGAGATTAAACTTGTTAGTCTTTAAGGTGTCATAAGATTGTTGCTTTTACTACAACAAATTAAAACAGCTGCCCTCCTAGATATCATATTAGCTAAGAATGCCATTCTCACTATTATAACATATATTAATGAAATTTATCCAAGAGCCAAGGTCATAACTGAAAATGTTCTTCTTTCATTAGGTAATCATATACTGTCTTTGCTAAAGAACACTTAATTTTACATTCTAATGGTAATGCTATTATGACAGATAAAAGAGGTAAAAGTTATACAGATCCCCATCCTGCCTCCTGCCTCTTCCTTTCCTTTTCCTTTTCCCTTTCCTTTCCTTTTTCTTTCTTCTCCTTCCCTTCCCTCTTTTTTTCTTTCTTTTCAACCTTTCTCCTTCCTTTCCTCATTCCTTCCCTTTGACATCCTCTCCTCTCCTATCCCTTCCCTTTGAATTTGGAATACCTGCCATGCAGCAATCTTATGGAATTCAAATGTTTCAATGTCCTCTGCTGGACATGAAGAATGAACTTCTGTGTCTCACTAGCATGGAAGGAGTTGGGCAGCTGAGAATGCCAATGGCCACCATGGCTCCAATGAACGATTCAAGGAGAGAAGAGACTAGCTACAGATCTGCTGAATCTGCCCTTTGATAAGATGGTAATAGTAATAGATTCAACAAGGTCTAGGACAGGCAGAATGTGAGAATTGTTTAACCTAGACTATCTAGTATTCATAGAAGCAGCAATTCCCAAATGCCATCTTGCCTGAAGACCATGAACTAACCCCTTCACTTCTTCATAATATGGAGACTATAGTAGCAATGTAGATAAAGGAGATAAGAGCAGGAAAGGAAAAAGAATCCTCTCTCTGTTTCTTGTCCTTCACTCAATATGAAAAATGTGTGGGTGGCAGAACCTTTTTCTTCCAATTATCTGCATAGCATTCCCTATACACCTACCTATTCCTTGGGAAATGCTCCAAATAGACCAAGAGACATTGACCATGGGGAGACTTCATCACCACCTAACAAGGATCCCATAAGAATGCAATGTCTCTCTTATACCTGACGTATGCTGATACACTTATCCAGGGACTCTGTGCAGACAGATTTACAACACTTTCTGTTACCTCAGGAAATTCTCAAACACATGTAAAAGTAAGCTGGAAGACAGAAGTGGAGAACCTTGAGAATCATGTTTACCCCATTCCACAGAGTGTCTCCCTGGGCTATGTTTTGTGGTTATGCTTGAATATAATATATTATTGGAGGAAAGTTTTTATTTAATAGAGGCATGCAGAGATAATATCTTATTTTCCATGTCTGTGAATCCCACAATTTTATATTCTTCACTATCTGAGTGGTTTCTCTAGGGAATTTAGTTTTTTTTGCTGATATCAACCACCCTTTCATAAGAGCAGTGGTCATGAAAGGCATGCCCTATTTCCTTGTAGAGAAACCACAAATCTGCTGGAGGATTATAGTCAGTACTCTTCTAAATTGTGAAGAATTTCTCCTTTGTATGAATGTCCATATTTTGGACTGATAACAATTCTTAAATGGAAGAGAGTAATGTATAGATTTCAGTCCCACAACTAGTCCCAATGACAGGTTCGGTTTAGGATTGTCATAAGTCAAAAACAAAACAACACGTGTGTGTGTGTGTGAGAGAGAGAGAGAGAGAGAGAGAGAGAGAGAGAGAGAGAGAGACTTCCCTTGCTGCCAATATCTGCATAATGCATATACGTGAAAGGAGAAAAAGTGCCACCAGGGGGCATGTATAGTACTAGCAAAGCAGTTATCCTCCCATCAATAAAATTACAGCAGTTTCAGCTCAGCAGCAGTTTTCATCATTTATGAAGAAAAATAATATTTCCACACTATGAGCTGATTGTAATATTTGCTTTACATTTACCATTTCTCTCTATTTGTGCAAAAAACAAATGTTATCCCTGCTTCTTCGATCTGTACATTTGTACTTATTTACCACCCCATTTAGCTTTGTCTAAACACTCTAAAGGTACCAGTTCCTGTCTGATCTTGGAAGTTAAGCAGGGTCAGCCCTAATTAGATCTTGGACAGGAGACTATCAGCTACCAGGTGCTATAGGCTATATTTCAGAGGAAGGAACTGGCAAACCATCTCTGAGGCCTGTTATAGACTGCCAAAATAAAGCTGCTTCGGGTCTCTTTGGAGGTATGCTGTTTAAATGATGCATGCATCCTAAGAATCCGGAAGCTGCACCAAAGCTGCACTCCGGTGCATAGGAATGGAGTGTGGCTTTGGCGCGACCTCCGGACTCTTAGGACCCATGCATCATTTAAATAGCATACCTCCAAAGAGACCTGAAGCAGCTTTATTTTGGCAGTCTGTAACAGGCCTGAGTATTCCTTGCCAAGAAAAAACAGTAAATCAACAGGTGACTTGAAGGGGGGGGGGGGGTGCACACACACAAAATTACAACAGGCACGAGCTCTTAAGGGTAAAGATAGAATACATGTAACCTTTATCACTTTTTCTGTTTTTGTTTTTAAAAAATCACATATTGAACCAGAGAATATAAATCAGCATCATCAAGGGTTCTACAACTCAAAGGGAAATGAATTGTTTCCTGAGATCAGACATTCATAAAAATATTGGATTCTTTCAATTCAGGCAAACACAATCATTTTATGTGGACTGTCAATTCAGAGCATCAGACTGTACTGATTCAATTTCCTCTGCACAGTGACAAGAGCAGGCAAGAGCTACTCCTTCTCCCCTCTTGTCACAGTCCATCTCGGCCTCAGGAACTACAGGCCCACTAATTGTAAAGTCACATGAGGAGCCAGGTAACACATGGGAAGCAAAGGCAACCCATAAAATCCTTGCTTTAATTTGAGGAATTCATTGGACCTGAATAGTAGGTGATTTAAGACCAATGAAACAAAGTGCTTCTTCACACAGAGCTTGTGTATCAGGAAATCACGGTGGTCGCCTTCTTGTCCTGCTTATAGGCTTCTTATACGGAACTGGTTGGCTACTGGGAGCCGCTTAAATAACTAGAAACCCTGCCAAAGAGTATTCTGAACTGTCAGATATGTTTGCAGTTTGGGAACTATTCTTGGCAAAACTTTGCATGTTGCTTTTTTCCACAGACAACAGCATTTTTTGAGCAGGTAAGGATTTTGCATAGAAAGAGAATGCTGTTATTGGCACAGAAAATGCTGTTGTCAGTACCAAAAAATACATGCAAACTGTGCAGATTAAGACCCCCAACTACAGCATTTTCTGCACAGGAACATTGTTTTCTGCACAGAAAATGCTGTTTTCTACTCAAAAATACTACATGCAAATTTTGTACAAAAGTCCCTAACTCACATCAGGAAGAAAATTGATAAAAGTACTTGTTGCTTCCTTCAAGAACAAAATTAGCAAAGAATTACATCTCAAGAGCATGGTTAAACTAGGGAAACTACTTTCTCAAGATGTGAGATTTATTTAAGAGGGATTAAAGACATTTGTGGTAGTTAAAAGCTATCAGTGATTATTGTCATGCTGACTCTATTCTGTAATCAGGATGACAGTATCCTGTTGAATGTCCATTGCTGGGGAACACCAGCAGAAAAGGGCTGTAGCCTTCTTGTCTTGCTTGTGGGGTCCCTACAGGGAATTGGTTGGCTGCTGTGGGAAACAGGTTGCTGCATGTAAGAAGTCTTTAGACTAGTCAAGCAGAACTCTTTGGGTGGTCTTGCAAAGATCCACACCTTTCTGTTCTGCAATATCCACTTCACACGTTCTACCATTTGACATTTCAAGCATCTTAATAAACCTGTGTCAGACTGTTCCCTTTCTGAATAAACATGCAGCAACATCATTTGCCCAAGCATCAGAAATCTACATTTTGGCCACTTACGTAACCCCAATATGTCTCAGAACAGTCTTCCATAGGACTGGCATAAATAACAATAGCAACACATTCTTGCTGTTGAACATGAGTTTTTGCAACATGGCTCTGTTCTAATTTCCAGAAATGTCAATACTATAAGGGAAAGGTAGTAATATAAGTTACCCAGTATGTTGTAAAGCCAAATATAGGTGTAGAAGTCCATCTGAAGCGACAGGACGGTATTCTTAATACTTCAGTCTACTTTAACCATAACTAATAAAATGACAAAAATAACCTTCTGTGGCAGACATCTTGCACAAAGGTTTGACTGCTAGGATGGAGTAGAAGGATGTGACAGTTTGTTTTATCCCAGCCTGAAAACTCTTTTGCCAGTTCCTGTGAGCTACTCCCTCAATAGCAGAGGGAATTAGTGTGATGAACTAATTAGTTGTTTGAAGGCCTCTTCAAAGTAGTTACAGTTTATTACCCTATTTTTCAAAAGAAATTAAAATGGTTACTCCTATAATTCAGAAATATAGCCGTGTTAGTCTGGATCAGTATGCAGAATAATCTTGTAGGCAGGGGTGCCAATAGGAAGGTGCATGGGGTATAGAACACACTGAGGGGGAGAGGTACACTTAGCACGACTCAGATGGCTGCTGGATGAGTGAGAAAGGGCATCACTTCCCTTTCTCGTTCACAAAGCAGCTGCACCAGTTCCTAAATGGGTCATCCAGCTACAGCACCACTGACCCCCAGCAACAGCCACTGCTGGAGAGTGATGGTGCCTTCCATTCAGGGTCTAGTGTGGCTGCTAGCTGAGCAGCCACACCAGACCCTAAATGAGCGGGCCAGATACCAGGGCACCACCCTCCCAGCAGTGGCCTGGCCAGGTGGTGAGCTGGCCAGATTGTGACTAAGGGACAGGCAAGTAAGACAGAGGGAGGGGAAGTGAGGGAAGGTTGGTAGTTCACCACCACTCCACAGCCTTTTCCATACAGTCACACCAGGTGACTCCAACTGGAGTGATGCTACTGCTTGTGGCACCTTTGAGATTAAATGAAAGAAAGAGTTCAGCAACATAAACTTTTGTGGAATAAGTCTACTTCATGAGAGGTTCTGCAAGATCCCTTTGCATGGTTACTCCTAATTACCACAAAAACAAATGAATGCTACAGACAGGCAGTCTATGGTACAAAATATAATTTCCCCCTTGTCATCCACAGCAGTACAACAAGGCACCAACCAATTAAATTATGTGGTCATTTCCTTCCACCTTTTAGTTACTATCGCATAAAAAAAAGTGAATTTAGACCTCATTAAGTTACAGTCTAAATGTAACTTAGTTTTATCTTTGTTACTGGAAAAGGGAATTAATTATGTGCAATGAGTTAACTGTAACTAATTACTTCCAAGCTCTGCATCAACATTCTCTCAACTAGGGATGTAAATCTTCAGCTACTGCATTCTCACATTTAAAGGTGAATAATTAATGCAGGCAAAAAGGAACATTTTTGTGCAGGATTCTCCTCATATTGAAACATCTCATATTCCAGAGCATTTATATTTTAATATTTTATTTTATTTTAATTTTTAAAATGGTTTTAATGTGACATTGTGCAAGTTTTAGTGTCAGGTTTTTAGCTGCTCTTCTTCTAACTTCATAAGCCATCTTGGCTCCCATATCAGAAGAAAGGCAACATATAAATGGAATAAATACAATAAAAATAAAATATTTTTTTCTTTGCAGAAAACATGTGGTTTTTGTTTTTGTTTTTTTGCACAAAAACACATCTGCTACTCAAAAAACATTGTTTCCTACAAGAAACACTTTCACTCATTATAAAAATCCTCTAAAATATTTCAAGACATTTGCATGCTGGAAGAAAACTGCAGTCATTTCTTTTTCCAAAGGGGCTTTCTAACTCTCAGGAAACTCCCGCCCGACTTTTTAAAACTATGACGAGAATAGAGAATATTCTTTTAATCCCTGCTATCAACACACCTGTTTCATCAACACAGGAGAACACAGAGATTCTGTATGTTAAATGTGTATATTTTTATTTCTGTATATATGCTTTGTGCATATGTCAAATAGGAATGCTGATAGAAGAAATGGCCCAAAGAAACCACTATAATTGATGCACCCCATAATACCATTACCTTTATTGCACAAAATGTGTCCCGTGTTCTTAATGTAGACCATCTTTCCCTAAATAACTTTATGGTGGACATTTCCCAATCCCGGCACCACACCCAGTTTTCATTTCTCTCTCTCCCTCACTCAGTGTTTAGCATTCTACATCAGAATTACAAAAGGTTCCTCAAAGAAGTGCTATTAATTCTAGCCCATTCTGATTTCTAATTTCTTTTATAGGTTGCTTAACATCAGAAATGTACTGTTTAAGCATGTTCTGACTGATAATATGCCATGATAATGCAAAGTGAGTCCCAAGGACAACATTAAATGTCTAAAGCAGGTAATGAATGTTCTGTCTAGACAATGGATGCAGACATTGTTCATCTTCTCTCAGCTCTGCCATCTGTTAGCAGTTTTGATAACAAACAGAAGGCTTGTATAATGTCTGGGATCTATTTTATTAAGAGAGTAACTTAATTAGCCTTGTCTAAACTGTGGTGGCTGTAAACTTTAAATTCTGCATATACTTACCTATGGATCAAAGCAACACTATGATGGTGGATTAGCTTTGTGAGCATGTATAAAGGTGGATTTCTGTTTTATTTTAAGATACATAAGATACGCTCATAAAATTATTATGCATAACTAGGGTTGTTGTACTTGTAATAGCTGGGTGACAAATACAAAGTACACTGCATAGAAGGAAAAGCACTCCCTACTGGATTTACATATGCTTTGAAACTGTTAAAGCACAGGAGCCCTCCTTTTACAAAACTGGCAGTCTTATGTATCAAATATGCAACTTACATTATGGAGTTTCTCCCAGTATTCATGTCCTTCTTCAGTGTTTCTCAGACTAGGTGGAATGTACCAGAAGCATATGTTTGCATACTCCGGCTAGAAAGAGAGAGAAAAAACGAACCCTTAAGATAAATACAGTATTCAAGCTGGCCAGTCTACTCATTCTGCACAGCTGCGAGAAACAAACTGCAAAAGAATTTCTCATGCCATTGGCTTATTAAGTCACTTTGGACTGTCAGTCTCTTTAAGTGGGCTTCACTAATCACTATTCTTATTTAATATTTCCATCTCACAGCAAGCTAGTGACAACTTATTTCAGTTTTTCTTCCACTTCTTATTACAATGTAGAAATTAAACATAGTTATTTGTTAAATTTTTTAACCTGTCTTTCCACTCGTTCTATGCTGTCATGTTCAGTTTTTAATATTATTCACTTCTAGTCAAAAATGAACTTAACAATGAACTTCGGTGGAAGGTCTGGAGGGGAATCCCATTGGAAGAAGCTATATCTTGTAAAGTAACAACAACAATTACAGCACATTCTCGTTCACATACTTGGTTCTTTCTCAACACTTTTGACTAAAAATGAAGAAAGGCAAAGAAATTGAGGGAAAGAGGGAAAAGAAAGCTAGAGCACACTGTCATTTTCTCCAGATGTGAACACTACCTCAATTACAGTTCTAATCTTCCTTCCAAGTGGCTGGAAACTACCAGCTGTGCTAAATTCTTTCATGAAAGGGCACTGGTTCTATTCATAATATCATTTTCTGCCTTCCTTCAAAGAATGTATTAAATACAGTTTAATCATCAAGGAGAATATAGCTGTCAGCAGGAAGAGATCAGCAAGCATGCCACCTGCTGCTATGAAATGAGATGAAGTTAAGCTTTTTCTCTAGCCTGATCCAGCCCAGGTATGCAGAGACGTGCTCCTGCTGAATTCAGAATTTCATTTTCAAATCCCCCTGGACAAAAATGGTGCTTCCGGATGAAGCTTGTACTATATAAATGTCCAAACTCAAAGACAGAATTTTAAAAAAAAATGTAGTAATCTTTCCATAATTCCTTCTCTTCTCTTCTTTCTTTTTCTTACCATACATATAACACACACAAATCTATTCCACAGAGAAAGACAGGATGCATTTCAGTTGGCATCACTAGGACACATGTCTCTGGAAACACCCAAAAAGAGGGAACTGTCACTGGACATTATCCATGTCCAGATCACCATTGGCTTATTTAGATTTAGACTTTCTGCCATATTAAGTCAAGTCAGGCTCCACTGATTTCAGCAGATCTGTAAGGCCAACTTTCTAATCACACATACTTAACTACTTTCATACTCATAGAATTCTCAACAGATTTAAACTAAAAATCTAAGCTTTTCTCCCCTCCCCCTTGCAATTCTAAAATCTGTTGGCAAATTTTCACAATAGACAAACTGATTTTTAATATATTTTTTTAAAAATCCAAAATAATAGTTTTCATCCATTTCTGTAGTGAAACTGGAATAGCCAATTTGTGTTTATATTCAATTATACACTGGATAATTACTTCAATTATACACTGGATGGTCTCCTCTCCCCCAAATTAAACTAGCATTCAGACTGATGATAGGAAATATCAGGTATACAGTGGCTTCCAGCTTACATGGAAGCCACTAGGGGAGGAAAACAATGGTAGATGTGCCTGTGGTGTGCACGCGCTGCTCCGCCACATGCATGCACCCCATTATATCCTATGGTACTTTTGGATTTTCCCTTATGCGGGGGGATCCGGAATGGATCCCCCATGTAAGGAGAGGGCCCACTGTACTTTATAACCTATGAAACGCCTTGAATCAGTAGTGCCAAAATGTTTGTTTGTTTGTTTCAAGGATCCTGCCCTTCTCCCACAATAGGATTCAAGGCAAGTTACAATAATTTAAACAGACAGAACTAAAACAATGATTACAAAAGTTAAAAGATAATTAAATATTAAATATGTTTGTTATAATTTACAGTGTGCCTGCCCCATACGTGGCCTTGCCATCCATGGACTCAAGCTCACGCAGACGGCAAGCCCAAGGCACTAAAATGGCGAGCGTGCAGGAGCACACATCCATAGCAAAAAAAGGGACTCAAGGTCTTACATTTTTTTCCCATACACGGGGTGGTAGTGGTGTCTGGAAGAGATCCCCCACATATACAAAGGCTCCACTTTATATACAGAATCTTCAATTGCCCTTGCCCCAACTTACTTCAAACAGCAACTGGAAGCCTTCTCTCTTCTTGATTTCATCCACTAAGTATCTGCAGTTAAACATACAAAAGGGAATATGTGCAGGCATTAACATTTTACATCACTTAGGACAAATCTTAAAATTTTCAGCTACAAAGTGTTTTCATAGATGTATGATTACAAGATTGAAATATATTTAAATACACAACCAGTGTTAACTATCAATTAAATCTGATCCTTATGTATTAACTTTTTGTGTATGTATGTTTGTGTGTTGTGTGCCTTCGATTCATTTCCAATTTAGGGTGATTACCAAGTCTTAAATTTACACACTCATATCTAAAAAAAAACCTATATGTTCATTTGAGACTTAATCAAAGAACTCATCTTCCAGCACAAAACTAATCCAGGAAAGAGGGGCAATTTATTTATCTGAAATGATAATTGTTTGATAGTGAGGTATACAAGCATACTCATGGAGGCATGTAAAAAAAGAATTTCTTGGGCATACTTGGTGCTGGAACTCAATACACACACACACACACACATCCAATGATCATAATTAACATCTGAATAATTTAGCATGAACTGTGAATTGTAAAGAAGTCATCATCATATAAAGGACTAATACTTTACAGCCATATTGAAGTACTATGTGCCCTCCTTTTACAAAACTGGCAATCCTAAGCATATAGTACTTCAATAAAATAATCCTTTTACTTACACAACCACAAGGACAAACAGACAGGCAGCATTATACAGTACTCTCTGTCCAATTACTCAACAACCAGTAAATCCCCTCTTGCCTTCAAATTTTCCTAAGGTACTATCATGAGTTGCATGCACGCACGCCTGTTAAGTTAAATGAACATGTTGATTTTATTAGTCCTAAAATCTAAAAGTTAAACAAAATTTCTTATGTTCTATCTCAATAAAATAATTTGAATTACCTGTAATTATCTCATTCCACCGAAACTGCTGGCTATAGCTGTTTCTGTTCTCATACTTAATTATGGGTACGAAGGACTAAAAGGGGACTGTTTGACATGCCACAACACTTTTATGTTATCAGAATACAGTGGGTCTTTCAAAAATATATATTCATTTTTATTAATGTGTTGTTGTTTTTTTTGTTTCGATGGGGTAAGAAGTCAGAAATGTGTAAAATGGATAGCTTCATCTGGAGGTGCATTATTTACATCACTTTTTCTGAATGATTAATGTGTAAATCTAACCCTTCATTTTCATCTTTAGAGACTTCATAAAATTGGAGGTCTCCATGAACTGGAAGTCTCCATGAAGTACAGAAATCTATCTTGGCTCTCACTGTTGTACAGAGTGTACAGGAAGCATTGTTCTCTTAACCTGCAGACTGCCTTACATTTAAGGTTTCTTACTACACAGTTTGTATGCCTGGAAAAATGGAAGATTTGTCGGGGGGGAGGGGGGGATATAGGGAAAATATGCTTCCCTTCTATTCCTCCCCCCCACACACACACATTTCTCCACATTTCCAACTTAGCGGAATGAACAAAAGTCACAAGGGAAAGCCAAAATCCTATGGAATCTACATCTAGAATATTTTCAATGAGAAGCAGAACAAAAAGTGGAGCGGGGATACATTTCTCTCTTCTGACAGCAGTCAACTACCTGGCCATGTCGATTTCAGCTGAGACTGAATGGCTTGAGCATTGCTTAATAATAGGCCTACCCTACACAGTGTACAGGTACCTACATGGACAAGTTCTTTCTTACACTGCCTATATGGACAAGGTCTTTGTATCAGCCTACCTTCCACCTATCAATACAACACGTTACTCATAGGTATATTGACTTTATATAGGACATGCAACAGCCTTGGTTATTTCACTCCTCTGCCCAGTTATTTTATTATTGTACTCATATCCCACACTATTTTCATTTCCCCTTCCCCAAATTCCATTTTTATTCCCACTTCCTACTTTCTTAACATGTCTCTGTCCCTGTTCCACATGGTCAACAATTGTGCCAGTATTTGCCGTTGTGTTGAGATCTTTCAGAAGAAGAGTGACATAGCAACATGTGAACATGATAGGTATTCAATATACATCTGGTGTGTGGGGGGGGGAGGAACAAGTAGGAGGGACAGAGAAAGGTGAGCTCTTTATCTATGCACATGTAAAATGGGAATCAAAAGCACTCTAATGATTTCTTCAAACTGATTTCTCATGGAAAACGGCATTTCTGTTCATTTGTATTACTGCTCTATGACTGTTGTTCATTAGGATACATTTCTTCTCTGACTAAGATTGCATACAAATGTACAATGAAAAAAAAGAAGAAAGGGGGAGTCAGTTTGATTCTTTGCCCAGGAGGCTAGAACAACTTGTTCCTGGTTTCACAATGAAAATGACAGAAGTATTTTACAATGCTTCAATTGCTGAACTAATTATCTGTCTTTTTCTTGCCCATAATTCAAGCAAACTGAGCGTGTGTTTTTTCCCATTTTTAAACTGACACATGTGTGTTAGTTGATTAAATATAAATTTATCCCTTTTCTTAAATAGCACAATTTTCAAGTCATTCAAAAACCTGTCTGGGGAGGTGGACTTATGACATAACACATTCTAGCCAATCAGTGCTAAGCAGAGGTGGCTTTTGCAGTAAACACCCAAAAAGGTTACCTCTGAACAAAAACTTGTTTGCAAGGGGTGTCCCCTCACTGCTTTATTAGCAGTGAATGAAGATGACTTAACAACTACAAGTCCAGCACAATCCTTGGAGCCAAAGAGGGTCAACAGTATATTTTCTCTGCATGAGTTGTCTCCCAAACAAAAAGCCTTTGTTCACACAGATTCATTGGATACTTGTGATGATGCAGATTCAACTACACCAGTTTGATGAAACCTAAATTTTAATTTATTATCTTGGAATATTATGACTTGGACAAATAAGTTCCATGATGTAGCTTTTGCAACTTATCTACAAAAGTTTAAAACTTTGGGGCTTTCTTCACCGCCATTTGGGACGTCAGGAGGACATCCCATTTTTAAAAAGGGGCGTCTCTTATAGACGCCCCTGGGCCTAGTACGGACTCTGTCCGTACAAGATGGCGCCGGCCCTTCTACATGGCCGGTGCCATCTTTGCGTATCGGACGCTGAGCGTCCGTACGCATCGCGTCCTTTGTGACGTAGCGAGTGCGCCCCTGGCGCCTCGCTACGTCGCAAATGCGACGGAAAAAGAAGCTCCATTTTGGAGCTTCTTTTTCGGTCCGCGCGGGAGTCGCGCCGTCTGAAGGCTCCGGCTCCCCCGCGGACCTACCGGCGGCGGCGGCAAAGCGCCGCAAAGTGGCGGTATGTACCCCGCCTTTGTTTGCAAGAGACATGGGCTCCTTTAACTAATTTACCATCTCTTTGTGGATTTCAATCATTTTCTGTTTCATCTATCAAAACATGAACTAGAGGCCGTGTTAGTGGTGGCCTTACTACATTTATCTCAGTTGATATGTAAGTGGATATTTGACCATTGGCTATGTCCTTTGCACAATGTATGCAAGCCTTCTTCATTAAGAGTATGCATTTTGATTCTCTCATTTGTATAAATATTTACATTTCACCTAGTTTATCAAAAAAATGTAGGTGCCAATAGCATCTGGAATTGTTTATCTGAAACCCTTACCCTCCAAGAGTGTCAATATCCCTACACAAGGATCCTGCTCTTTACAGAGTTAAATGCAGAATTGGGTTGAAACAAGTAGAAGGTACTGTACTTAATTTGTTCAAGACTCTCAAGTCACACCTGTTGTTAGGGTTTCCCAAGATACACGAATAAATAAGCCAGGTCTGAGATTTTAGAAGTTGTCTCCTTGCACTATCTCCAATGTCTCAATGGTATGCAGTGGCGTCCCCTCACTGGTATCACCCGGTGTGGGGCAGAAGGGCTGCCCACACCAAAAGTGTGCACTTGCCATTCTCCTTTGCCACAGTGGTGGCCTCCTCCTGAAGAGGGAGCCACTGTCACACTGAAGTCGGGTGGGGCATGCTCACTCTGCAGCAGAAGGAAGGCCAGGAGGGGTATCACCCCTCCTCTGAAGTGTCACCCAGTATGGGTTGTACCCTCTTGTGACACCACTGTTTGTATGTTGACTTGGGTCACCATAAGTGGGAAACAACTAGAAGGCACACAACAACAACAAAGTTTCCACAATGGCCTTTTTTTCCTCTGATGGAAGTCTGGCTACTTTTATTCATTCTGAGAACAAAATGCAGTAGCATAAAAGTATAAAAGTAAATACAGTTGGCCCTCCTAATCCACAGACATTTTATCCACGGATTCAAGCATCCACAGCTTGAAAATATTCCAAAGAAGTATAAATTCCAAATAGCAAACTTGATTTTCCATTTTATATAAGGGACACTATTGTACTATGCCACTGTATTTAATGGGATTCGATCATCCATTTAATGGGATTCGATTTGTTATCCATGGGGGATCCTGGAACCAAACTCCAGTGGATAACAAGGGCCCACTGTATTAAGTGTAACATAGAACTAGTTTTAAATGATTTTGCACACAGAGAATGCACAATGTATTCTTCAATTTGGTGTTCTGAAATTTTCCCAAGACTGTTCAGACATTTTCTAAAGATAACACTAGGGAGAATATACATTTTAGGTCATGGGAAGCTGCCAAGTAGTTATTATTAACACAATGTGTGCATATGACATCTCTCTCTTCACTGTGTATCTACTCAACCAGATTGTCATGGTGAACTGTTCCAACTAGCACCAACACTGCTAGAATATTTGGACTCTGTGCTATTCTTATATTGAAATGATTTTAACTTTTAAAGAACAGACTGATTTTATAAGTATTTATTCACTCAATCTCAATGAATCCTGAAAGCCATGTTGGTTGACATTATTCAAATTTTATAGACAGGAAAGGGTATAAGAAGTACTGACTTACCCAAGGAACACAGCATGGTGATGCTGTGATAAATGCACAAACAAACATAGCTTTGGAACATATTATTCTAACTCAAATTGCTTATAAGATTTTGGCAGTACTTCTCCAAAGCATACAGAATATTTCCAAAGGTGTGAGTGAATAATGTGAGGCAATATGAAGATAACACCATGGCCCTACAAGGGAAATGACTAAACTGTGACTCAGCTCTGCAATGTAATATAAAAATATGGAAGCCAACATTCCCTAGATATCAGGAAGGAGACAAATAAATAATGAATGTGGCTGATGCAAAATGCAAACCACACTATCCTACAAAAACATTTATAGCATAGCCTGGCAGTAGGGAAAAAATAAATCTTGCTCTTAGTTTATAAGGTCAGTAGGCTAGCTATTCTGGGATCCTGAAATATTATCTCTGCAACATTGGAGTTAAACTTACTGTAACATATCAAGAAACATGCAGTACAGTTGGTCAAATAGTTAACAAATTTGGCTTACTGCCCAGAAAAACTGATGCCTCAGCTGTAAAGATCTACCATCTAATGCTCCAGCTAGCAAACTAGCTACTGTGCTGAATACCACTGTTAGTCATTATCAGATGAAGGCAATTTTCTTCTTCGGAAAACAGTGCCACTATTAGATACACTCTTGGCTACATTCTAAACATCAAAGGCAGGTATTGATCCCAACTGAATCATTAATCTGTATATTCTTCGCAAACTCAGGAGAGTGACCTTGATGAGAAGCAATTCTTTTCCTGATGGGCAAATCAACTAACAAATTGTGAATATGCACAGAATAGTAAGATGAGCTGCAAAGAAATACAATTGTAGCTGATTTAGGCCTGAATGTCTTCTCACCAGAAAAATGACTATGACTGAGTTCTGTTTCTAATCTCTCTAGACAAACTTCCTTTGTCATAGAGCTGATGATGGAATTTTTGCTGAGTTTTTGTTTTACCAACATCTTTCTTATATATAGTTAAAACGGTTAAAAAGGAACAACCTTGGTAAAATTCTAAAATGGAATGAATGAAGTTATCTAGGACCTGTGTTCTTTCCTATCGTTGCTACCTACTTTCAAGTCATTTCTGATTTATGTGAGCCATAAGATGAGCATTTCAAGGACTTTCCTTGGTAATGTTTATTCAGATGAAGTTTGTCACTGTCTTCTTCTGAGGCTGAGAGAGTTTAACTTGCCCAAGATTAGTTAGTGGATTTTCATTGCTGAACAGGGATTTGAACCCTGGTCTCCCAGAGTCCAACACTCAAACCACTACACCACATTGGCTCTACATTTTTGCTATATAATAAAAACAAACAGGGGGAGTTCAGGACAGCAGTGCTCCAAGATATTTAAGTGAGTGTATTGACATCAAACATTTCAGGGTAAACTAATTTAATTTAGGTGTACTGAATATTTATTTCATTTCAGTTTTTGAAACATATCAAAAGGCTTTTGAGACTGCATTTTCTGACACATTGGCATTTTTGGATGCTGAAGTTGATTGAAGTTATCATTCTTAGACTGATAGCTATCAATAATAATCATGATATTTGTGATCAGGGGCACTGTGATTGATAACCGTAGTTCAGTTTTAAAATCCACTTTTTAAAAACTGAACAGATGATGTATAGCTCAAGTCAATTTGTGCCTTGATGCAATTACACAAAGTATTCCCCCATGTCCCCTGGAATAGCCAATCAGATTTGTTCAATCAAGGTATAGAAAACACTGTAACATCAAGACAACAGGAGTACAGAACCACATCTTATGGACTGTGTGTATAAGCAGCATAAGTACCAATCTTTTGCAATAATTTACTTCTGCCCTCAGTACCATCAAAATTCAGAACATGAAAGGGAGAAACCGTCACATATCAGTGGGATTCACATCAGCTGGCTAATCTTCTTTCCTCCTTTTTCTCTAAATTCTGTCGCCTCATTTCATCTTTGTCAGGTGTTATGTCTAGCTTGGTATTCTCCGCTGGAATGAGTACCCTCCTAACACTTATTATAACATACAAGAATAAAAAATACTAAGAAGAACCTATAGCAATCTTGTAAGGATCATCCTATAGCAATGTTGTAAAATTCATACCAATAGATGTATTTAACATAGCAGAAGCAACCACTAGTTGCTGTTTACAACTGCACTTATTGGTATGACTTCAAGAACACTCAGCCCTGGTCCAGACAGATACTTTACGCTGGCCTGGCCACGTACTACGGTTGTGCAGGGGCTGAGCGACCGCACGCCCTGCAACCCTAGTATGTGGCGGTAATGTAATAATGGTGGTGCCCTGAATACATGGCCACTGCCATTGTTACGTAAGCCATGGCCCAAGTCTGCAAGATCTGAGCAAGGCTGTTGATGATAGGAGGTCCCTCATTCATGAGGTCATCATAAATCAAAGATTTGGCACAAGCCAAAATACTCTACAAGCAGCCCAGAGTATTCTGGTCACAAAGTTGCTCTGAAATCCCCCCATTAAATGGACGCTTTCAGCAACATAGGGCAGCTGTTTGCACACACATCCTACAGTGCCATCCACTGTCACTCCCACAAGTCACTCGCTCTGAACCTGAAAATGAGATGTCCAGTGTCAATCACATGGTTGGTTGCCTTGTTCTGACTTCAGAAAGAGACTTGTGCCAACAGCAACAGCTCCAGGCAGAACAGAGGGACTCACTGAAAGCAGCTGCCCAACATTGCTCTGGAAGACTCCAGATTTTTTGTGAAGTTCTAGAGCAAAAGGTGAGTTTTTAAATTGTGGTTTAAGGGTGGCATAGCACAGGTTCAAGTGCTGACCTAGCAATACGTCATCTGGACTGGTTGCCATGAAGACGCAAGGAGGACCTGTGATTTGCCTTGTGCTGACATGGCCAAGGTCAACTTGATGGGAGTTAACAACAAACAAAAAATAAATAAAGTATATTTTTCTTGGAATAATTTATCCTTTAGCCAACAGAATGCTTCTATGGTTTGTTATGTTAATATTTTCCATTATGTATGAACTGAGAAACTGTGACTGAAGTGCTGACAACACACCACAACTGTCAAACAGGTAACCATGCTTTGTAAGCCTAGACTGTAGCCAGAACTTAAGTTTCCTGTTGAAATAATCAGAAAAGTGGACCTGGGAGAATGGCAGTGAAACTGTAGTTTTCAAATCTGGGTTTCCAGATGTTGTTGGATCACTTCCCAGAGGTTCCAACCAACATGGGAGTCAAGGAGCTGTAGTCCAACAACACCAGAGGAAATAATTTTGGAAACCTCTGTATTAAAGAATGCAAGTGAAAGGAGAAAGGACACAGTGCTTCTTATTCTGACTAATGATGGGACCCAGAGCATTATGTCTGAGAAAAGGGACAAATAAGTTTCAGATCTAGTTTTTCCATTCACATTTACACCAAGGAAATATAAATTTTAAGCTTATACAGTGTAACATGAGTCAATTGGCAGTGCTTTATGATTTTATAATTCAAAAGACCTTACCTGGCTAATGCAAGGGCTCTGTTTACTCTCTCCTCGAGGCCAGTTGTCCCCAGTGCCTTCCACGTCATCCAGAATTTGAAAGCATCTGCTCTTCTGCTACACTGGATTGATTTGTCACCTGTGTCATAGCTGACATCATAGAACTTGTCTTGCTGAAACAGGTACGAGGCATTGGCAGAATAGCATCTCTTAAGCAAACCCTGTTTTAGATGCAACATAAAATTAAGCACCATTAGAAACTTTTACTATATTCTTTGCAAGGAGGAAAATTAAAATGCTGCAATGAAAGACTTTCTGCTTACAGGAGCAGAGATCATTAAGAACTAGGAATGCAAGGAGATATGAAACCATGTGAAAACAGGACACATGGTTACACAGATGCAGAGTTTGGATGAGTTATTTTTTAGATAACAACTCCAAAAAAGTAACTTCTAACTGCAAAAATGTCAGCTGAACCTATGTGCTCAGCAAATTCAATGTCTCTGGAAGACAGTGATTGAAGGAAATGTAATTAAAAGTCATGCTGCCAAATACTTTGGTGAGTAGCTTTTCTTTATTTCTATAAGGAATTTAATATTATTCAACAAGAAGGATCAGCAGCATCTTTTTTAATTTTAATGCAAAACCTGTCTTGTCGTTGTTGTTGTTCTGATGGCTGGACCATGACAAGCACTCAGCACATCCAATGCCTGTAAAGAATTGCACTGTCTTCTTTTTACACTAAAGATAAGAATAACATCAGAGAGCATTTTCACATTATACAGTTATAGCACTATTATGCTACTTTAAACGTCATGACAGCATCCTGGGATATAACGTTTGTTGCTGTTACTGAGTGTATTCAAGTCCAGTGTGTATTCAAGTCATTTCTGACTTATGGCAACCCTAAGGCGACCCTATTGTGGGGGTTTCTTGGCAATATTTGTTCAGAATGTGTTGCTTTTGCCTTCCTTTGAAGCTGAGAGAATGTCATTTGCCCGAAGTCATCCAGGATTTACATGGCCAAGCAGGGATTCAAACCCTGGTCCCCAATCTTAGTCTAATGCTCACCTACTACATCACAACGAGTCTTACATTTAGGGAAGGGTATTCAAAATTTTCAGCCAGAGAGCTCTAGTGCCTCCCCGAACCCCAGGACTCTAAAGGATGCACCCATGGCAGTGAAAATGGCATCATATGCTCTAACTGTAATGTGTGAAAGGGCCAAAGTCAGTATGTGGGTTGCAGTAAGGTGCAATTGTGGTGTGAGACAGTCTCTGCAATACATGTGTGTGCGTGTAGATGCACGTGTACACACATACACACACTTTGAATTTGATCCCAAAATAAGAGTTTAAAAAGTTCTTAACCTGATGTGATTTTACATTTGCCCCTCCCCACTAAGCCTACCTGCACTTTTAAAAAAGTGCAATTGTTCAGAGGGAGGAAAATCTCATGTAAGTTATTTTATCATTTTAACTGGCATGCAAAACAAAGAAGAGATGCTGAAATTCTTTCTGTTGATATGCACAAGCAACAAAGGGGAAGAAGCTATTCAATATGTACTGGCACAGAATAAGCTACTCCAGAACTATGAACTGCTGCAATTAGCTGTAGTCTCTTTCTAGAATCTGACAAGATGACAAGCATCAGCCCACATTACAGTCAGCCCTCCATATTCATGGATTCTTTATCCACAGATTCAACCAATCATTCATGGCTTGAATATATATCCAAAATGCAAACCTTGATTTTGTCATTGTATATAAGGGACTCCATTTTACTATGCCACTGTATATAATGGGACATGAGCATCCACTGATTTTGGTATTCTCAGGCGTTCCTGGAACCAAACCCCAGTGGATACCAAGGGCCAGCTATATAACACAGATCTATGACATCTCAGACCAGGATCTTTTTATACCAATACTACAAATATAGGCAACCCTACACTTTGCATTATATTGTACTGAACCTCTGAACAGACACAGATGTTTTATTACTGCCACATGGTTATCATATTACTTTGCTCTTTTCACACCATAAAGATACACTCAAGCCTTTTGAAAATTCTGTGTTGCTTTGAAGGTAAAACTAGGCAGCAGGGAAACCATTTTATTGCGCAATTGTTTCAACTTTAAAAATTTTACTTGGTAAATTCCTGGACCTTTTACTCCCTAAATTAATACCATAGAAAATGCCACTGCAAAACCTCTGATTGGGGATGAGTGCTGAAATATACAGATACAATGAACATGTCTTAAAAATAGATATTCAAACACAGCAGTGAACTGCTGCAGAAAATGTGTAGAAATGTAAAACTTAAAACAGATGCTCTCCAGGAACCAGCAGTTATGGCCCAAAGACTACCACTTGGGGTAGCACCACTCTACGTACATTTCCAGTGCAGACTTCACATGTGAGATTAACAAGGGACCTTAGGAAAAAATGTAGCTTAAAAAGAGACCATCTGCTTTTGCAAGTAGAAAGTCCAAGATTCTAGCTTTTTAAGTTAAAACGAAGACCTTGGATAGCTACTGTACTACCAATCTGCATAGAACCAGAATGAGGGCCACTTGGACCTTCAGTTGTAGAACTACAGCTTTCATCTCTTGCCACTGGCCATATTTGTTAGGGTTAATGGGAGCTGCAGTTCAAAAACATCTGAGACCCACAGGTGTCTCATCCTAAGAACAGGTGGACCTACTTTAAGTGTTATTTCCTAAATTGTTCCCTTCTGATTCACAAAATGGAACACAGGAGAAGATTTGTAAATGGATTTGAAGGAAGAAAAGTTGAAGCATCTGATCCAGCTCTGTGCCCATATGTCTAAATTCTGCACTAAGAAAGGACAAATACTTTGACCATGAAAACTGCATTTATTTTTGAACAACCTTCAGAAAGTCAAAGTTTTGAAGATTCGAAAATTCTCAGGAATGTGGAAATATCTGGCATGGACTGGAACTGCAAAAATAAGAATGGAGGATAGTAGAAGAAAGGTAAAAGAAAGGTAACTAGTGAGGAGCAGAGCTGCTGGAACCAAATAATCTGGAATGGATAGGAAACATAAAAGCTAAAAGACAGAATCAGGCCAGTCATTTAGGGAAGAGCATTCTCATCCAGCTCTATCAAGTAAGTTGGTTTCTGAAATATAATTGGTCTGAAAGTCAGTGTTTAAGTTAAAGAAATCCTGTACAATTTCTCAGCCGAGCATGAAGGTTATGGAACCCCACAGCAATTCAAAAGATCATCAAATATAATCTCACAAGGAGCACACAATCCATTTTAAATTGGATTTGGGAGATACTAGTTTGAGCTGACAGAAAATGAGTTTAGTATTTCATGCCACCTTTTTTTTCCCTTGTCTGATACAAGAAGCAGTGCAAGAACTCTGACAATACTCCTAATGAAAGTGTCTACATTTCTGTAGCTAAATGTATAGCCTTTCATCTGCATGGTAATATATCATAGATAACTCTGTCGAACTGATAATAAAATAAAGGAAAATATGCCAAACCAAGCCCTATAATATATGTGAACCTGACACTGGTTGTACCCTGTGTCATTTGCAAAATAAATTCTGTCCTGAAAAGGAATCCATTTTGCCATCTGTATATGAAGCTGAGACGTGTCTATGTCTCTGTCCTTTTGAATGACTGTGTATTATTTTTTTTAAAAAAAAACTACTTTCCCCCTAATAAATTCAAATGTTTCTTAACAATTCAACTACACTAACAAACACTAAAGCAAATATTAAACACTGAAACAACAGATTAAAAAGGTACAATTAATTCCTATAAAAATAATTTAGCAAGACAACCTCAAACAAGCACCCATTTGTGTTGCAAAACTCTTCAAATATCCATTACATATTCATTTAGAAATCTGTTGAAGTTTGTTGCTTTAGAAATGTAGCATGTTGTATATACTACTTGCATTGTTCATGAAACCAAGTTTTGGTCATCTCCTAAAAATGTTTGTCAGTTTGATAACATAGAACTGAATCAGATGCTCTGACATCAATCATGCTGGGATCGTGGCGACCAGATGGCCCAACAGGCCACCAGCAGGAGCAGATTACATCTGCTCTTTCTGCTGATGGCTTTGGGCTGCTTTAGGCAGCCTTAGATTGGCTTCCGGACACCTCAGAGTTGTGTATCGTCTAAACGGCATGCCCCCGAAGCAGCCCTTCTGTTTGGGTTATTATCACCAGACTTGATGTGTTACCTAGCATGACCAAATAAAAAATTCTTGCAATGGTTTTGTCCCAGTCCATCCACTATTTTGGATGCCTTCCAAACAACACTTTGAATTTCTGTTTTTGCACTGCCATGTTGAAAAAGCAAAGATCTATGTTTTGCAAAAAAAAAAAAAAAAAAGAGCAGAAACCATAAAGAAGAGATTGTTGAAAGAAAGAAAAAAGAAACCTGGGATGCATTTTGGAAAAAGCTTTGTGGTTGTCTCTAGATTAGATTCAACATGTTTTTGTTTACCTATGAAAGGCTTACTTGACCTGGTTGTTTCATTTGACAAGTACATATTGTTAGTTTTAAGTAAAAGGTTTGTGAAACATGCTGAATTTCTTCTTTTTCCCCCCTGTGGTGTAGAAACTTATCCCTATTCTTTCTATGTTAGTTCTGCCTCTGGTACCAAAATTTTGGTGAAAGGTGAAAAGACCAGGAACACGTCTACTTTGTTAAGTAAGGATACCTGTACTTCTCCCAAGAATGAAGTGAATATTGTTATGAAATATCTGTATGTCCACACTATGCATGCATAGAGTAAGTGAAACAACATAATTAACAATGAATTTTGTGACAGAATTACCTGGTCTTTGACAGTGGCATAACTGCACAAACTGTCACCTGGTGCAGGGGACAGAGCTTCCGGAGGGTAGGGCTTCCAGGGGCATCATGTGCTTTCTCCCCCCATGCCACCCTGTCCGTTCCATGATGAGGAAAAGACCGGAGGGCGCAAAGGATGGGAGGGCACACGTATGCAGGGATGGCACTAGGAGAACATGGAGGGGAAGCCCGACTGGATGTAATCCCCCCTTTCTGGGGTGACTCTACCACAGCCCAGCACACCAAGTGATGCTACTAGTCTTTCAATATGGGATGAAACTTTAAAAAAAATGTTGAACATTATATAAAGGAAAGACAGCATGGCTTGAGCACTGGATTACAAATCTGAAGACAGACATCAAATCCCCACTTGGCCATGGAAACCCACTGGGTGACCTTAGACAAGTCACGCCCTCTCAGCCTCAGAGGAAGGCAAAGGCAAACCCCCTATGAACAAATCATGCCAAGAAAACCCTGTGTGATAGATTTTGCTTATGATCACAATAGGCTAGAAACTACTGGAAGGCACACAACAAGTCCCCAAGTAATTTTGTTCAACCTCTGCTAATGTGTAATAGCTGCATACCAATCTCCGTGGTCACTCATCCCCTAACTAAACTGGCAGACACTTTAATTCAAACTTGTCATGACAGGATTCATTTAGGGAAAGGTTTGTTTTCAAAGGGCATTGTGGGAGCTATTGTGCTCTTCCCCTGTACTTCTTGTCAACACAGAGGACACACAGCAATTGCTTTGATTGATCTGTGTTTTTACAATGGATGCACTAATCTCTTGGTTTCAAAGTCTCTGAAGTCCAAATGTTTTCTCATTTCAATCAATTTAAAGCACTTTTCCCCTCCCCTAGCTGAGAACCGTGCTCTTTGGTTAACTCAATGACATCCAAACATACCGTAGCACACTTTTTTCTAAGGCACATGTATTTCAATCATGCCTCTACTCACTGATATATTTAGACTACAGCTGTTTAACCTGGAAAGATGTTTCACTCAGTGGAGCTTACTTTTGTGCAAGATATATGTATAGACTTGGAGTATAAAATATATTTTGGTCCAGGGATGGGTGATTTGTGGCCCTTCAGATGCTGTGCTGGCCACCACAGCTCAAGGTGAAGGCTGCTGAGAGTTGCAGTTCAACAAACTGTAGTGTGATCTGAAGGACCACATTTTTTCCCCACCCTGTTCTGTTCCCCTAGTTTCAGAACACTATGTACAAAAACATAACAAAGCACCAAATTGCACATATGAATAGATCCAATGTTTATTTCAACTAAGGGAACAAAGACTAACATGCATTTCCAAATGATCAAAAGCTATTTAAAATCTTGTAATTGGCTCTGACTTTAGTGAAGAAATAAATACCACTTAACTTGTTAAAAGAAAACATATTTCTCATAACCATAAACACTAGATACAGGATTCAGCACCAGGACTAACTTAAGGCCAATTAACTTCAATGGGTCTTCTCTAAGCAGGACTCAGTTTGGGTCTAGGAGAATGCCTTTAACCACCACTGAAATTGAATGTTATCATTTTTTTTTACTCAGATTAGTGCTGATTAATACTGTCCTATTATTGTTATCAGTGTATGTGAAATTCTAAAAATCAGCATAATCAAATAAAAAGAGCATCTGAAGAGAGGTATTTAAATCCATTTGGGGATGCTGTGGGGACAAAAGAAAGGCACAGGCAAAATAGCAAATCACTGAACATAGGAAAGAAGGGAAAGGATATAGAGTGAAAGGCATGCTAAGACACCCTCTTGCAGCAAACCATGGTGTTAAGTATCTCATGTTCTTTTGAAATAAATTATTCAACATAATTAAGAAGATAAATGAGAGGATCAAGGGGTAATGTATACCCACTCATTTCTTTTATACTTTCTACAATTATGATATAGCTATCGGGTGTTTCCACCCTATGTGAAAAGTCATCTTTTTCAATTTCATTTAATTAATTTTTTCTATCACATTATTTTAAGACATGGTTAATTCTCCAAGCCAGTAGATACCACTGATGATTCATCTATTAAAAGTTATTCCACAACTTACAAAACCAAAACAAATTAACAAGCCTTCCTTTTATAAATAATTATTTAGAATTACAATTTGCTTCCTGCATCATTTGCCCACTTCTTTTAAAATAACTTTTTCACTGGCTTTTGATTTGCACAAGATCCCTTCTTTTCATTCAAAATGTTGTTCTGAATGGGCAGTTTTCCCCTCTTACATGCAAATAAGCTGACAGGAAAATAAGACAATCAGTACCAAAATATATGCATTTAAGAGTGCAAATCATATGCAGAAATAGCAACAGGCTGACATATATTTTATTTCCTGTCAGCACATGAAGCATTGTCTATGTTTCATGCAATTTCATACTTTGCATTTTAAAAGTTACATGAAGAAGTCATTAAAAGAGTTTTGTTTTTGTTTTTTTGCATTTTTTTCCAGAATTTTTCCAATCCCTGCATCATATTGGGAAAATTAAGGAATGACTTACTGAACTGTCTTTCACCAGAAATGCACAACACTGGATTCCTGCCATGAGCATCTTATGAGGATTCCATGCCACAGAATTGGCCCTATATAAGTGGTGTGTGGAAGAAAACAGAATTAGTTGAAAGTGAACCCTGCAATATTTAATACTCATATGATAAATCAAAGCAAGCGTAGGACACTTTTGTTAATATAAGCCCCAGCCCATGAATCCAGTGGTAAGTAGAATGGAAGCTCCACTCCAAAATATCTAGAGATACAAAGGTCCACCACCCTCAACCAAGAATTTTCTTCCATTTCTTTTCAAATTTGTTTCTGTAATCGAAAAAATACTTTAATAGGAATGCAGAGCAAATTTAGGAGAGAATAAAGCTAAACACTTTGAGTGCCACTGGTTTAAATGAGAAGGTGATGTTCTCATTGAAACTTTAAAAGTGCTTACAGTTGATTTTTTAAATGATTATCCCTTGCAAATTAAACTTCATATACCTGTGGATCCCATGTAGAAGCTTACGATGCTTCCTGGACAGTAAAGCTGAGCCTCCCCATGATGCCTGCGGAGATGTTTATAAAAAGTTAAAAAATGGTAGCACAACGTTGAGTAATTGTACTCAGTAAGTGATTTTGAAAGCTTCAACAGCATGAAAGGTATTAACTTGATTCTCTTGAATGTAACATCCACTGCAAATTTAAAACAAAAGAAATTCAACACAAAACAAGAAGTTCAAAACAGGAACCTCAAGCCCAATGAGGTTCCTTGACCAAACAAGAATTTAAAGCCTGGAGTCCTAGTCCAACACTCAAATCACTACACCGGGGCTCCATGATATGCTAGCACAAAGGTTCTTGCTTTTTAACTGTTACCATGTCTCTTGCAAGGGGCTCTATAGTACCACCATTTTAAATTATGCATACATACCGGCAATTAGACAGGCTGAATTAATCATCATCTTCTCGACATTGTAATGACTTCCTCTGAATTGTGTCTGCAAGTCATCACTTAGATTTACAAGTTTACTTTAAATTGTAACAAGAAAGTTAGTCGTTAAATTTATTTACTTATTTTGTTTATATGTATACCTTTCCCCAAAGAACGGGCTCAAGGAATTTTACAAAGCCGAACCACAGACTGATAAAAAGAAGTAAATATAAGAATGTTTAAAAGGCATTTGACTTATGAATGTTTAAAAGGTCAGCACAGAGACAGACAGGTGTTCACACACCTGTCTCCACACCAACTCGGGACCTGTGACCAGTGTGAAATTATTATCTTGCCGTGCTGTTGCTCTTTCCCAGAAGTTTCCCCCTGTCACTGTGCCTGACATGGAAATAGGATGCCTAGCCATGTGGGTGCAGCCATGTGCCCAGTTTCTGCATCCAACATCATGAAGCTTCTGAGTGAAAGCAATGGCCAGCAAGGTAAGGAGTAAGGGGCAGGGGGCAGGGTGAGCAGTCTGGTTTTGCCACCGAGTTTCCTAGAACCTTCATGGAAAACCAAGGATAAAGTACCCCACGGTAAAGGTTATTTACTCTGGGATCAAGCTGGATCCCTTGCATCCCCGTCTGGACAGGCATCAGGGTTTTGGCCTACATCATATGAACAACCCCATACAGGCTTACCTCAATTAACAAACCCTCTGATAAATAAATAAGCTTCTTTTTACAATGTCTTTTTATATCAGCCCTGACCTTCTTTTCCTCCTTGCCCTCTACCTAGATGAAAGATTTTCACTAGCATTGGCACTGGAAGGATGAGTGAAAGAGTGCTGGAGAAACAGACTTTCAGTATCAGGTTGAAATAGTGTATCCTGAAGTAAAGAATTACATAAAATTTAAACTAGGAAGAATGGGATTATACTCTAGGTGATCCTATACTAGACATATGCATCTGCTTACAACAGGCAGGTTAAAAATCCACTGCCTCCAGAATCCTTTACTGAGCATTCATGAAGTGCACAACAGAGAGAAATAGGGCAAATATATAAGTCTGCTTCACAAGCTGCCCCCAAGCATGTGTTTTTTTTAGAAAAGAGAGATGGTGGGGGGGGGGAGAGAAGAGGAAGAAGAAGAAGAAGAAGAGATCTCACCACCAAAGGAAAAGTGGATGTCCATGAAAGGGGGGGGGATCCCAGTGTGCATTTTGGAAGAAGCTTTCCAGTGATCAGTAGAAGCTTCTTCCTTTTTTTCCCCCACTTATGCAAGGCTTACCTGACCTGGCTGCTTTATTTCCCATGTGCATATTGTTAGTTTTGGATAAAAGCGTTATTAGAATATATTGACCTACTCTTTCATTTATCCCTATTCTTTCCTCATTATTTCTGCCTCTGGTACCAAATTTTTGGTTAAACAATGTAATGCTTAGGAACACCACTGTGTCACCAGCTAAATTATACCTGTACTTTCATGTGATAGAACTTTCCTTCTAAAATCAGCTCCTGGACAAGATAATAATGCAGAAAGTCTATTTTACTGCAAATGTTCACACTCTAAAATGTATGCTAAGTGATCATGTCCATAAGCACGCATGCTTACAAAATAGTATTTTATTAAGGATTAGGACACAGTCTTGCACACACTCACCCTAACCCATGGAACTGAGCGGGCTTACTTTTAAGTAGATGCATCCAGGTCTGCATTAATAGTATGCTACATTGACAATCTGCTTCATGTGCCCTTACGTCATAAATAACAGCCTATATTTGGTGATCTGAATCTGTCCCAAGCCATTACAAATTCAGCACATTTTATATATAGCTTTTTCTCAGGAGGCTGGAACAGAACAGAATGATAAATTACAGCAGAGGTTCCCTTGCAGAAAGATGCATGTATCCATCCATTCAGGATCAACATATACCTGCCAGGCATTTTCCACATACTTAAGTGCACATAAGGGATTACCTGGGCCAGCTTTGTAAAGAAATCATGAATGGCGCCTTCATTTCCACAGGCAATCAGATAACATCCCAATGACAGCTACACTAGTAGCCAATATCATGAAACAAAATACTAGGGAAGCAAATTAATTTTAGCTCCTCCAGATGATTTAGTCTGAAGAAATGAAATATCTTTCAAAAGAATGATAACTAAGCAATCAGCAGAAGAGAAATTCTGAAATAAGGAGTTCACAGCAGTGTAGAGATTCACAAATTATCTCCAATAAATCATCTACAAGGAAAGCAGAAAAATAACAAAACCTATCAAACAGAATCAAGGCAAGCTTATAAAATTATCAATTCATATTAATCCTCCTTAGGTTTCTTTTTAAAAATGTTTTTGCTGTAAGAATAGTGTTAATCTTCCTTTGTTTTTGTTTTTAAAAAATAGTTTTACTGAAAACCTATAAGAATACTATTCAGGTAGCTGCATAATTATTCAGTCACTCACTTGTCATAAATTAAATATTTCTGTAAGTCATATACAAAGAGTCATTTTAGAGCATTAAATTGTTAAACAAACATAACTATCCCAAATCCCTATAGACAAACAATAAGGTTCGGAATACTGCCATTGGCATAGCAACAAAAACCTAGGAATAATTCTAGACGTTCAGCATGAATAAATGAATACTAAATGCTAAAACAATAAATTGTTAAATAGCATGGCACTGGACTGAGATGAATAGTTCAAACAGGGATGCAGTCATCCTGTCTCTGGCAGCATCACAATGTATTAGGAGTTTTGAGACTACTAGGCCTATTCTCACATTATTTCCCCACCCTTGTGGGATTGTTCCCATTGGAAGATTACAAGAGTCCTTTCGAGTTCTCTACTCTTCCTTAGCCTTCTTATAAGGGGAGGGGCATTAATGGAATTAATGATCAAAATGGGAATCTTAAGAGTTATCTGAGTCTTGCTCTGAATCTCTGTAGAATTCTTACTAGGTCAGGGAAATGTCTGTCTAAAATAAACATATTTATTTAATTCCCCTCTTTGTCCCAATATGGGGCCCAAATCTTATAGTATAAGTCAAATGCAAACTACAATTATAACAGTGTGTAATACAAAAAACATTAAATATTGATTTATTCATTTACTTCAGTTATATGCTGTCTTTTTTTCGGCGCTGGGCCAAAGGCAACTTCCAAATACACCAAACTAAAAATATTTACAATAAAGTTTTAAAAAACAATTCACAGAATCATTAGAAAAGACCACAAGGGCCATCCAGTCCAACCCCTGCTATGCAGGAACTCTCAGTCAAAACATCCCTGACAGATGGCCATTCAGCCTCTGTTTAAAGACCTCTGAGAAAGGAGACTCCATCACACTCTGAGGGAGTGTGGTCCATTGTCGAGGAGCCCTTACTGTCAGGAGTTTCTGCCTAATGTTTAGATTGAATCTCTTTAAAATCCCCACATTAAAACGTTATAAAATTGTAAATCACACAAAAGTTTTTTTTTAAATTTTTTACAAAGACTTGGGGCAAGACACAAATAACTTAAGATTTCCCAGTTTGATCATTAATTCTCAGAAATGCCTATATAGTCACCCCTCCTTTTTTGCAGGGGATCCGTTCTGGACCCGCTTGCAAAAATGGAATTTCGCTTATGGGCTTGAATATAGGTGCACGGCTGCAGAAATGCATGGGTATGTGCCTTGGGCATGTGGCCCATTTTTTCCCCCTCCATTCATCCTTCGCACATAAGCAAGGAACGTTAAGTTTCAGAATCGCAAAAATGGAGGGAGGACTGTATACTCCAACTGTAAGTCCATCTCATGTATAAGTCGAGGTCAGATTTTGGGCCAAAATTATGAATTTTGCCCTGACCCATGGATAGGGCTCCTTCAGTGTGTGTATGTGTATTATGGCAAGAGAGACTCCCATTGAGGTTTTTTTGCTTCATCATTTTGGCTTTTGTTTCATCCAGACGCTCAAACGGGAGAGGGACTCTTAAACAAACAACAATATCAATCAATCACCCAGATCTCTTTCTGCTTGTCTTCAGAGAGAAATAAACTTCTCTCCACACCATATGGGGAAATATGGAGAAATATGGAAGAGCTGCTATCACAATATCATAATGACCCGTAAATAAGTTGACCTGGGATTTTGAGGTCAATTTTTGGGCATAAATTTTTAGACTTATAGACAAGTACAGTACAGTCGGTCCTTCTTATACATGGATTTTTTATACACGGATTCAAGCATACACGGTTTGAAAATGTTCCAAAAAAGTATAAAGTTACCTTAATGTTCCATTTTTTATTAGGGACACCATTTTGCTATGTCATTATATTTAATGGGACTTGAGCATACACTGATTTTGTTATACACGGAGGATCTTGGAACCAACCCCCAGTGTATAACAAGGGTCCACTGTATATACAGCACACCTGATGAAGTGGACTAATAATCACAAAAGCTTGTGTAAAAATATTTTAGGCGGGTTACAGACCGCCGCTTTGCGGCGGTCTCCCGCCGCCGCCGCTTGCTCCATGAGGAAGCCGCAGCAGCCACACTGCGCGGCTCCCGTGCGGAGCAAAAAAGGAGCTCCAAAATGGAGCTCCTTCTTGCGGCGCCTCTATGATGTCGCGAGGCGCCGCTGGCGCATTCGCGACATCATAGGCACCGCGACACGTCTGGACGCCATGCGTCCGATACGTAAACATGGCGGCCCCCATGTGGAAGGGGCGCCGCCATGTTGTACATATGGAATACGTACTAGGGTTAGGGGGGTGCGGAAGCACCGCCCCTTCCTAACCCTAATACGTATTCCATACGTATTTTTTGGCGGTCTGTAACCCGCCTTAATTTTTTTTAAAGTGCTGCTAGATTTCATTCTTCTCCCAGTCCATTTCCTTTTTTATGTTGCAACAAACTAACATCACTACTTCTGTGTTCACGAAAAAGAAATTCTTAATCTGTCAATGAAAAAACAGTATTTAAAAAAAAACTCCTGGGAGGAAGCGAAAAGACAGGCCCAATGCCATCGGGCCTATCCTTAAGAAGCAGAGCCCTCCCTCCAGTCCATCTGCCTTAGTCCAGGCCTCAGAGGGAGAGAAGAACTGCTTGACCTGATCCCCTTCCCCATCACTACTCCCTTCTCCTTTTGTGCCGTGTCTTTTTAGATTGTAAGCCTGAGGGCAGGGAACGGTCTTATTAAAAATAATAATTGTAAGCTGCTTTGATAGCCTTTAGGATTGAAGGGTGGGGTATAAATACCATAATAAATAAATAAATAATGATTAAACTGGATAAAGTAGTGAGCTTTGGCAAAGAAACCCAAATAACTATTTTTTAACCTAGATTTCATAAAAAACAAAAACTTTATAAAGCAGGAATGGGAAAACTAGCCTTTGACCTATAGCTCTGTATATCACAGCATCCCTGACTATTAGCCTATCTAGAACTCATTAGACTTGGAGTTCAACAACAACAACTCGAGAGTCACAGGTCCCTCACCCTGCTTTAGAGGAAGACAGCATAAAAATTTAACAAATACAGTTGGCCCTCTCCTTACACCGGGATCTGTTCTGGACACGCACACCCTACGTAAGGGAAAATGTGCACATGCTCATGCCCCATAGGAAACAATGGAGCACATACAGGCAGTTGCAGCACAGTGCACACGGGCACACACTCCATTGATTAGATTACCATGTGGCTTCCACATAAGCAGGAAGCCCCATATAGTGTATCCACGTATGGTGCGGGCACAATGTAAATGAAAAATTACTGCTTGTAATCTACTTTCCAGAGCCCCATTAGTTAAATTTCAGGAATTAACTACACATTTTGTGAAAATAGTCACTCATTTAAAGTATGAATACAAGCAAGACAAAGAACCAATGTTATTAAAATGAACTTACATCAACATGCAGCCAAAGGTCATATTTTTCACAGATGTCGGCTATTTCATCCAGAGGATCAAAGGCTCCCAAGACTGTGGTGCCAGCTGTAGCACTGACAAGAAATGGTACTGAACCCTGTGGAAGGATCCAAAACCAAAGAGAGATTATTTGTACAGTTCAAATAATCTAGGACAAGACTAACAGTGTCTACGGTGACACTAGCGAAATCCCATGAGAAAACAGGATTTAAAGAAGAGTTAAATTACAAAAAAGCCAGAAATACCTAAAGTTTATCACACGACGTCGCTGTTAATGTAAAATAACATGAAGTTAAACTGAAGTTAAACTGGAGAAAAACTGCAGCTTTTTACTTTCGGGAAATTCTGAAAGTAAAAAGGTGGCATTTTTCTCCTCTTTAACTTCAGTTTAACTTCGCGTCATTTCACTTTAGCAGCAATTCGGTGCGATAAACTTCCTGAATGTGCGGGTTCTGTTTAAATTCAAATTTAACTCTCGTTTAAATCCCATTTTCCCATGGGATCTCGCTAGTGTGATAAACTCCTGTTTTATTTACATAATCAAAAACTACAATAGATCATTCTTTAAAGGCACTGTACACAAAAACATATTGGGAAAAACTGTGTTTTTCCAGAAAATAAAATACTTTTCCAGTTCCAAAAATTGAAATATTGTTTGCCAATTACCAATGCTCTTTCAAAATATTATAGGGTCTGGTCCCACATGCTGCTCTTTCTCTACAACTTGAAAAGATTTCCATTATAATAGGGCCAGTCAAAGTCATCTCCCAAACAGTGGGAAATGCAATAAAATAAATAATTGACAACTTGTTATCTTTTAATAATGTAAAAATATCTCAGAAGGCTGATTCATTTTACCTCATGACAAAGTCCTCCTTCCACAACTTTACCCCTATATATTTAAAATTTGCCTACAGGTTGGTCTTCTAATACAGTGTGCCCACGTCATACGTGGGCACACCTTATGCGGCTTCCAGCATATGCTTTAAGCCGCAGCAGAGAAAACCCTGGATGCACCCCACCCCACACCACAGGCACGAGCCCCATTACTTCTAATGGGGCTCGAGCATACGGGGTTTTCCCCTTACGTGGGGGTGGTGGTCCAGAACGGATCCCCCGCATAAGGGAAGGGCCCACTTAGGAAAGAAGGGTACTCCCATAAATGATATATTATACATTACATTAAATAAATAACTGTATGTAATATTACTGTATTTTTAAACCAAGCTAACCACTGCTCTGGATTAGGACAGAGACATGTGGAGGGAAAGGTTAATCCTTTCCTCCATTATGTTGTTGTTGTTGTTGTTGTTGTTGTTGTTGTTGTTGTGTGCCTTCAAAGTTTTTTTTTCCAGTTTATGGCAACTCTAACATTAGATTTTGTTGGCAAGCTTTGTTCAGAGGAGGTTTGCCATTGCCTTCCCCTGAGGCTGAGAGAATGTGATTTGCCTAGGATCACCCAGTGGGTTTAATGGCTGAGGGGAACTCCAACCCTGGTCTCCAGAGTCATAATCCAACACTCAGACCACTACACCATGCTGGCAGTTCCTATGTTCTCCCTCTGCCAGGTGCAGAAGATATAAAAGCAGAGGCTTGCCTGTTAAGCAGTTAGTTAGGACCAGGTAGAAGTAAAAATATAGGCTGCACTGCAGAAATAAAGCAGTTTGACACCACTTTAACTGCCATGCTCTATGCTATGGAAGTCCAGAATTTGTAGTCTTGTGAGGTATTTGGCCTTCTCTAGAGAGTTCTGCTGCCACAGCAAACTATAAAGCTCAGGATTCCATAGCACTAATGAGGCAGGACCAGTCAGGAATGGAGAGATGATAAGGCCAAGAATAGACAGGGACTATAAGTGAGACAGAGAACTTTAGTTTACCTGAGAATGTGGAAAGAATTCAGGGGAAAGTGTTAACTTCATTTTATTTACAGTGTTTAATTTTACTATATATGGAGCCAACATCTGGCTGGCACTTTAATTTACTTTTTACACCTCACATCTTTAGAGTTTTTATTTTTGACATCACTATCTGGATGTTTTAATTGAAGCATTAATAAGGGGGGCTGCTCACATATTACCACACTGCTCTCAACAATCAATACTTGTGCATTTTAAGTGTCACCTTGGGGCCCAAGAACCAGATGAACCATATATGAAGGGATACTCTGGATCTATCTCAAAGACAACAAGTGCAGGTATTTTTTTTCATATGTTCTTCAAGGCAATTGCCTATTTTCCAGATAACGGTTTCCACCTGATATATAATAACCAGAATCTTGTTGGCATATTAGACATGTGTAAGTGTGTTCCCCTATACTTGGATATTTTTGTCAGATGAAATATGTCTGCATTCAATTCAAGGTTATGGAAGTGGAGTTGTTCATGCAATGGGCCTTTGTTCCTGCAAATGCATATACAGAGATACATATCTGCATTTGGCTGTGCATTCAGCTGCACAATGTTACACATTCAACACAATCGCACAATCAATGTGGATGCTACATAACCCTAATGTAGAATCTTGGGCACTAAATTTAGTAGGATGACCTCCTGTTGCTCATGATGCTTAAAGCAGATATTTAGCCTACTTCAATGTGGTCTCACAAATATATTATGCATAGATACTTTTTACTCCTCCAAAAATCTGTGGTTATTTAGTCTTCTACATAGATTGACTACAGAGCTAACAACATACCCCATCTGCAATACACATAAGTTGCTTTGAAATTCTTCTCATCACAAAGTAACTTAAGAAATTGTCTCTTCTGAAAAGCCTGAAGCAAAAATACTAAACAAAGTAACATTTTCCTCCCAAAACAACAACTGTATGTTTTCATTACACTGAACTATTGATTAAAGTGAGTTTCCAATTATGAACTTAAAATACCAAAACAAAAACACAAAACATCTTTGGCAGCCAGAAGAATAGCCTCATAAATCCCAATAAACTAGATTCTTTCAGTTTTGGTAAGACTTTAAATAGGGTTTTAGTTTAACTTGGTGAGCGAAAGAGAAGGGCAAACTAACTTTCAACCACTTGTTTTCTTTCTGCCATGCACTTCTGGAGCTAGCTGAAATAATTGCCCAAAGATTTCTGCAAAATAATTTTTTTATGTTTCAGTAACACTGACACACGCATTTTACAAAATGAGGTGGGAAAAATGACAAGACATTCAATGTATTTAGCATAGATTTAATAACAAGTAAATTGAAAAATATTATTTTCTATGACACAGGAGGTTATTACGCAGAAGCTTACCTTGGCTAAAATGTGGCTAAATCATTCATAAAGCACAATGGTGTGATCTCCAGTCGTGCTTGTTTCCCGTTATTAAATCATAATGGAGGTGTCCTGGTCCTCTCCTGTCACCAAAGCATTCACGGAGCAGCCATTTCTTTAATAACGGGGATTTTCATTATTGAAGAAATGGCTGTTCTGCAAATGCTTTGATGATGGGAGAGGAGCAGGATGCCTCCATTATGATTTAATAACTGGAAACAAGAGTGTGTGATAATTTCCATAGGTTTTTAACCTGTGGTCCGGGTACCCCTGGGCAATGTCTTCACAGGGGGGTCTGCGAAGACCTGAGGGCCTCTATCACTTTAACTGTGTGTGTGGTGGCTACAGCTACAGCAACCAAGATGCTTGGAAGAGTGTATAACAGAAAGAGGCAGGGAGGATATACTAGTAGTACAGGATGGAAGAACAAGAGTGAGCAGGAAGAACTGAGGGTTGTGGTGTGACTTTCCCTTTCTCCCACATTACTAGAGCCTGAGAGGCAGGATGGCTCTGGCACCAAAAGGGAAGGGGTGGAGAAGAGACAGTTTAGCCCGGTGGCACACTCAGTACCAGCCTTGGCATTATAGCAACAACCAGGTCCCTCTTCTCCTTCCCAACCCAACCTCTACTGGCTGTTCTCCACTTTATCCCTTCCTTTGATGCAGGAAAGTAACTAGATGGAGGGAAGGGTGAAAGAAGCAGGAGGGTGGCTGGATGGGCTCAAGCCTTGAGGCTGGCTGGGTCTGTGCATTGCCATTCAATCTGGTCCAACCACAAACTGACAGGAAGAAGCAAGAAAAAAGTTTTCCCTCCTCTTTTGGTGCCTCTGATGGAAGTTTTAACAGATACCATAATAGTTAGTGTTCAGGTATCAGCAGCAGCAGCCTCAGTATACGTGAACTTGCCATCTATGGATTTAAGCATTCTCAGACAGCAAGCCCCACTGACCCCAATGGCAGCACGTGCCATTGGGGAAAACAGACCTTCATGTTTCAGTCCCTTTCAGTGGTGGCAGCACCTAGGTTATGGAACGTCTTTCCCAGATGTGTTTATCTCTTATTGTTATTAACATTTAGGATGAAATTACACTCTGCTGAAATACACAGCATGCAGAGAAGCTTCTCCCTCCCTCCCTCTGTCTCTTACAAGTAAATACAGGGAGGCTGATCTCTATCACTGTGGATAGGTAGGGCAGATGTAATTTTTTTCCTCCAGTCCACCTTTCTTCTTTTTCCAAGTTTTGTATTTGGCCTCTGCTGGCCCTACCCACACAGAAATGAAAGTACTGTTCTCCTGTTGGAATGGGTGTTGTTTTGGCTGCTGTAGCAGCATCAGATTGATTTCTGAACAAAACCAACTGTCCATCCCCCACACTTCAAGTCCTTCGACATGTTGGCTAATGAGGGATAAAAAAGCAGAGACAGCCAGCAGCAGCTCACCAGTGGAGGCTGATCCTAGTGTCACCCAAAGATGTAAAACCAAAGAGTGTTCACCCCTTTGGTTCAGCATTTTGGAGAAATACAAGGACAGGATGAGCAGTTACACACATAACTTGGGTGAGAGGCAAGATCTGGTACAACAATGAATGTTGGTTGATTTTATTGTGGTCTCCTCCACAATCCTTGAGAGGCAGGGACTGGGGGCAAGACTATCCAGTACAGTACAGTACATCATGGATTCAACCATCCATGACGTGAAAATACTCAAGAAATAGATATATTCCAAAAGGAAAATCTTGATTTTGCCATCTTCTATAAGGGGCATCATTTTACTACTCCACTGTATTTAATAGGACTTCACCATCCACATATTTTGGTATCCCTGGAGGGTCCTGGAACCAAACCAAACAAAACCCTAGCAGATACCAAGTAATTTGTAAAAACTTTGGCACACAAATGTAATTAAGGAAGAAAAGTATTCATTTTAGAATAACTAATTTAACAATGCAATCCAATGTATGACTACTGAGAAATAAGCACCACTGCATTTAGTGGGATTTATTGCCAGGGCAGGGTATATAAAATTGAGTCTAAATGAAATGACAGTAGCAATTTGTGCTTTTCAAGGGTAGGTTTTCCACTGTGTACAATGTGTACACTAGAAAAGACAGCCATGTGAATCCAAACCACAGATTGCAAAAACCACTGGTTTTAATTTAAATTTCCAGAATGTACCACCCAGTATGGCCACTAGGCGAATGGGGGAATCTGTGACCTGTAGTTCACAAGCAACTTTTCCAGACTCCTGCAACTGCATCTACAAATGTTTGAGAATCTGGGGCACATCTGCCTATGTATCTGCTTTTACACATTACATTTCAAAAGATATAATTAATTCCATATTAAAACACAGACACCCATTATTTGACACTTCACCCATCCTATCCTGCAAACCAAATTTATACCAATCATGAGTGAGAATACAATGCAATCTGTACAGAAATAGTGACATACATTAGACACTGCATTCAGCAAAGATACTTACAGACAATGAAATAAGATAAGACAGCCTTTCAAAAGCATATAGTTTTCATTTCATGGAAATTGAGTCATCTTAAACATTGATAAGATATCCACATTTAGGAAAGATTTTTTTAAAAAGAGCACAGAGCAAGAGGCTGCAGTATTGTCTTTACTGCAAAGCAGTATCCTATGAAATGAAATTTTTATCAACAGTCCTTTTAAACAGCAAAGAAACTGTTGCTTGTCAATATTTTCTTCCTCCAGAACTAAGAAGCTGATTTATTGATTATGAATAAGCCTCTTTCAATTCTACTCTACGTTTTTCCTACCTGCTAAAACTGAATGTAATACCCAATAAAAATGGATAGCCATTAAGCTTACACTGTCAATCGTCTACTGGCCTGCTAAAGATAACACACAATGAGAAATTCCTTAATTTTTACTACAGTTACAGATGTAATGTTAGTGAGATGAGGAATGAGAAGGATTTAAAACTGCAATGCCAGAATCATTTTTATTGTCAATTTGTGACTGTTTGAAAATAATAAACAAAAAATTAAAATTGAAGCTAGAAGAGATTAACTAAAACACTATAGGGTCACTTTACCCATTTTCACTAAGTATGATAATGAAAAGAAATTTGAGAAAGCTAATCACCAGACATTTATGACTGTCTGAGCAATTTGTAACAAGTAGAGTGCACCTAGAATAGCATTTTAATATATGAACTCCTGCTTTAACCTTCAGTCTCCCTTTCCCCATTCACTTTCAAGCAGAAAGACAAAATGGCACCCCTTTCACAGGGCACACATTCATTCTCTCACTCTCTCGCTCTCCCCCTCTCACCTCTTTCCTGGCCCGCAGGACTTGTTTCTCCAGTTCCTCAGGTATCATCTTACCTCTATGGGACACAGATTTAAAACTTTTCAGTTATGTTCAAACAGGTTACACTTACAGCACTACTGCATTTTAAAAGGATCAGCCACTTCAATGGTTACAGTCCCCTTACCTTTCATCGGTTTTGATGAAATACACGTTTTGTGTGCCAATTCCCAAAAAACGATGCCGCCTTCTTCACAGAGTAATGACACTACATAAATGCAAGGGATGTGAAACAGTAAATTAAATAAGAAATTAACAATGGACATATCATTAAAAAGATTTCCTTAGGCAAGAAAGTTGCAAATGCTAAATAAAAGAAGTTCAAAAGCCCAACTTCAGGCATGGAATAGCAAAGCAGATGATCTTTATCCTTGCTCTCCCTCAAAGCAGAAGTGAATATTGAGCTTTTTGGATTTAAATCTTATCAGATATTTAATGCACATCCCAACTTTTATGCCTGTATGGTATTGCTAAAAGAGATTTGAAATTACAGACATAAAACAAACAAAAAAGGCATTTAAATCAAAATTCTCACTTTATTCCTATAATGATGGCTTCTGCTTTTAATAGTTTCCTGTATCTACATCAAGTCTTTTTCTTATCCTAAAAATTTATATCCAATTATTAGTTTTCACTTCCTGTACATAAAAGTGATATCAGATTTCACCTAGGATGACAGTCAGTATAAAGTATATATGGCTGGCTTTATCAACCCATCCAATGGCTAGAAATTATTTTCTAAGGTAAAGGTCTGTGTTCACTTACAGGCTTTCTAAAAGTGGCAATATGACAGTCTCCAAGCAAAAATCTGTGGCAGTTGGTCTACCTGGACTAGTAAGTCAGGGTGGCCAGGAAAATAAAAGAGTGCATCTACACTGTAGAAATAATGCAGTTTGACACCATTTTAAGTGCTGTTGCTCCATCCTATGGAATCCTGGGATTTGTAATTTTACAAGATCTTTAGACTTCTCTGCTAAAGCGTGCTAGTGCCTCACAAAACTACAAATCCCAGGAGTCTGTTGGATGGAGCCATGGCAATTAAAAGTGATGTCAAACAACATTATTTCTACAGTGTAGATGCATCTAAGCTCAACAACAGACAGAGTAAACTACCATATATACTCAACTATAAGTCAGCCTCATGTATAAGTTGAGGGAAGGTTTTAGGGCCAAAATCATGGATTTTGATATGACCCATGGATAAGTCGAGGGTAGAATTTAGGGGACATAAGGCATTAACATCAGATTGGGATATGGAAGGGAAAGGGGTGTTTGGTTGTTTCTTTCAGAAATGACTGCCAAGGCAAGGAGAGTGGGGTATCGGGGTTGGTTTTTTTAGGACCTTTATAAGCAATATTACTGCTTGTTGTTGTTAACTGCCCTCCAGTCGATCTCAACCTATGGCAACTGTATTGACTATATATAAGTCAATTCCAGATTTTAGGGTCAATTTTGGGGCAGTTTATAACAATTTATAGTTAAGGTATATATGATAATTTCATTTTGTCTTCTTTGTCTTTCCTTGACACTGCACTACATTTCTTCATTATTTAATACAGGTGAATAGAACCTTTGGTCCTGTAGATATTTTGGATTTAAAATCTCCCAATCCCTTACCATTGACCATGCCAGCTGGGGCTTTTGGGAATCACCATTACAGGGTGACAAAAACAGGTCTGGGACTGTATATAGCCAGGGGTATGTGTTAAAATTCCACAACTGCCTGTCTCATACTGAGGAGGAGAAAGAGAGATGCCTCTACTAGGGTCAATTTCTATAATTGGACATGCTTTTTCCTCAGTCTTCCGGGAATAGGCTGATCTCTTCTCATGTGCTGCAGTCAAAGGTAGAATGAAATGGATGGGTGGCCATGGGATCTTAATACCAGGTTTGCTGAGAAACAAAAGAAGAAGTCACCCAAATCAGAGAAGATTAAGCAGGATGCCTTGTCCCAGATCCAAATTTGAGGTAGATATCGGGTCTGGGAATACTAAGTCTTGTACAAGCCCTTTATTGTAGGGCAGGGGGAGATGGAATGGGAAGGGTAACTATGGCTGGAATTCTTTTGGACAGTCCCAACGAGAAAATAATGTTGCCCCATTTTCTGGACATCTTTGAGAAGTTGAGAAAAAGCCATAGCTTTAGGAAAATGGATGGTGTCAACTCTAGCTATCTTGCATGCTAATCCCTCTTGCTTCGGAAACGTTTGTCCATCACTCATCTGCATCACCCAGTGTTATCTCCTCAGAAAACTGACTTCAAAGTGATCCAAACCAATTTCAAAGGAAGCACTCCCATTTGGCTTTTTCCAAACCATGAATTTTGCCTCAGGTTGAAATTCCCTATAAATGTGTGTATCCTCCCTTTGTTTCCTCAGCTTAGTCCAGCAGCAGGCAGCATGCTGTCAGTTTGCTTGACTCTGCTCCTCAACTATTCACTCATCCACCTACAGTGGGAGTTATCTGAATCCTCCACGCCTTCCAGGACCCTCAGCAATTGGATCTGTTCAGGTGCACTATCTCCTTGTAAACTTTATTCTATTCCCAACAAACACCTTTGATTTTCCTTAGTTCTTGTGAGAGTGTGTGGTTGTGTGTTGTGTATGACTGGTGATTTCCCCTTTTAAAAATAAAACTCATTACTTGTTTGGAAACCTGCCTCTAGAATTCTTAGTGTCTCTGGACTTAGTATACATAGGAATATGGTCCCAAGGCTAAGCAACCAAGCCACTAGGTATTACTACCTTTCAGCTAATTCATAATTCCCCAAAACATAGATTGGTGTTTGAGTGTCCTTTTTGGACAGGTGTACAACCCAGAGACACAGCTCAGGCAAAAGCAAACTGCTCCAGCCTCTCCTAGCTTGTGTGTTCTTCCTCATTAATAGGTTTTGCCATCTTGACCACACCCTGATGTTGCTTGGCCATCTGTGATATGTTGGAGGGCATGCTTCCCAAGCTCACTGCCAGTATGCAGCCCAAAACTTGCCACACACAAACAGAGGCAGCCCTTGGGTGGAAACAGATTGCACACACTTCCAGCGGACCCCAACCTGTGCTCCATGGAGCCCTTAGGGCTCACTGAGTCAAAAAGGTTGGGAACCCCTGGTATAGACAAACTGGGCTTCAGCTGCATGGATGATCTTGTGACTGGGAAAAAAACTTTTGAACTGGCCCCAGCCATTGTAACTTCATATAAATAACAGCATGTGTGGAATCAATCACACATATTCTAACACTCATCTCTGACTTAGCAGCAAATCTTGAAAGGCACTGCATGATTTAATAGAGTTCCAGAATGTTCAGCATGTGGCAAGAAAAACCTACAAGAAATGACTAATTTTAGTAGACTAATAAATATATTTCTGCACTTTAGGAAATGAACAAGAAACTTGAGTATATTCTTAGTGTTTTTAAAGGATTAAATTAATTTATTTGATGACAACTCTGGAGTGGAAAAAGTCTTAAATTGTTTCTTTGCATATAGTAGGTGAAACCATATGGTTAATTAAGTCCGTTTCCTTCCAAAGAGCTCACAAAAATGCCGTTGTGGAAGAATAAAATTATTAAACATCTACAGTACTTTAATGTGTAGGCATGAATATATTAAGGATATTCAAGCCTGTCACACTTTTTTTTAATGAAATGGATCACCTCAAAAGGTCACACACCCCTTTTTACAAGACAGTAAATACACAGGCTATACTATCACAAGCATCAGCCAATCTTTTTGAACATGACACATTCGCAAAGCCTTTAGAATTCATTCACTTAGATTACAGTGTGAATAATAACATACATAGGCAGCTAATTAATCTTATGTTACATTGAGTTACATCAATAATGGGATATGTGTGCAGAGCTACAACATACCATTCACTAGAGATTTGGACACTGGCAGCAGAGTTTCATTTGAATTACAAGTGATTCCTACAAAATAGCTCCTTATTAGTACGCTAACAGGCACCTATTAAACTCAGCTGAAAAGAGTGTGACATTGAATTATTGGGGAAAATGTCAAACCTCTCAGGGCTCAGAAAACAATAGCTCAGCAAATTCTACAAGATTGCAAACAAAGGCAAAGCACAGAAACATAGTTCCTGTTATGAGCTGGATATGAACTGCAAAAAATTAAAAGTAAGGGTCCAAGATCCTCATCTGACTTTGCCTTATTTTAACACATCACAGCGCAGACATCATGGTAAAATATAGTTAGTGCAAAACCAAAAGTGGAGGTCACATGTATGAAGAAGGGAACAGCACAAAGGAAGAGGTGTGGAGTGTGCAATCCATGGCTAAAGGAGGCATTCTGGTAGCAATTAAGACATGGAGAAATCCAGTAATTCTTTTGAGACTGAGGTCTAATCTGTGCTACAGAATTAATGCAGTTTGACACCGTTTTAACTGCCATGGCTCAATACTATGGAATTCTGGGATTTGTATTTTTTGTGAGATATTTAGCCTTCTCTGCCAGAGGGCTCTGGTGCCACAACAAACTATAGTCCCCAGAATTCCAAAGCACTGGGCCATGATAGTTAAAACAGTGTCAAACTGCATTATTTCTGCTGTGCTGATTAGACCTCAATGGGAAGAACAAATTTCTAGCATAAGCTTTTGTCCATGAATCTCAAAGGTACCAGAAATTTTGTCCAGTTATTTTCAAAGGTGGTACTGGATTCACTTCTGTCATGGGTGAGCAACTGTGCAAGCCTGATGGCTGCATTAACACCCCAGGAAACCTTGAAGAGCTACCCCACTCCATCTACTGCACAGATACACCCCAAAAAACATTTTGTTCCCATATATCCCCAATACCACTGGGGACATTTATTTTTCATGTTTTAAGGTATAGTATTGCCTGGGGCATTTTAAGGCCAGGAGAAACCTTTATTTTAACAATACGACTTCCTCTTTCAAAACAAGGCTTCTCTTGGCCCCAAATTGACTCAGGGGGACAAAATGACCTCCAACCTCCCTGAGGAACTGGAGGCAACAAAAAATGCCCTGTGGGCCATAAACTACAATTTACCCACCTCTGCTTTATGTCTTTTTATGCTAAAACAGTCTAAAATGTCTATTGCTCTGAATACTGATTTTTCATTATATCTGAATGTAGGCTAAGTCACTCATATTTATGGACCAAACAAAGGGAAAGAGACACTCCTGTTATTTATTATAAACTGAAGTGGACAATCAAAAATGCTTTGCCATACAAAATATAAATTGCCATTTACATTGAGTCATCAATGTGCAGATTGCTCCACCTAAGACAAGCAAAACTGCAAATCCTAGGCAACTATTTCAATTTATTTCAGGACTAGATTGTTTGCTCACAATCAAGTCCAGAAGTAAACTGAAATAGCAACTAACAACAACTAACAGTTGTAACTAACAACTGTAAGCAGGTCTCATTGCTTTTAGGGAGGTGATGTTTTTCATTATCAGTTCAGTAAATATTAACCATCAAGAAAAGAAAGTTGCTTCAAATGCAAAGCATATGTTTTGATTCTATCATTACCATTTTTAAAAAAAAACAACAACTGTGAAATGAGTCTAAAATAATTCTGTTTTAATTTAAAACAGCATCACTTACTCCACAGTGAGTAAAAATGGCAAAAAACACACTTCATGTAATCCTCTCACTGTAAGAAAGCCACTTGCCAGTGAGAGGACTACAACAAGAAAGAAAGAGGCTTATGCCGGAAAATGTACAGAAAGGATGAAAGGAAAAACTATGAAGCAGTGCTGACTGATGGACTGAATTAGAGGAATGGTACTTGTCCCTGAAATGAGGAGGTACTACCCCAGTTAGTTCATGAGCCATTCATACTATGAAGTATTTTCTTGGTATTGACTGGACTAGCAACCAAACAATATGGGAGAGTGATACTGAAGAACTAGAAAGGAACAATAGGTGAAGCAACAGCTGGTAGAAGCACATACACTACCAGAAAGCCAAGTAGTTGACAGAAGGACAATCCCTAGATAGAACTTCACATGATTTTTATAAACCTTGATAATTTAGTTCAGTCTTGATTCATATTCCCAGAGATCAAAACTGCCAGTCTAACCACTCAATAAACTGTCAATTTCTTTGGGGTTGGTTCTTCGACTGATTGGTTCTGGAATATAGTTTGGGTTCTAGTTTTATGTCTCTAAACTGCAGATTTGTCTTTTCGTGCCAATAATAACAATGTTTTTGCTGGACATTTCACAAAAATATTATTACAAAAATAAGAGAGAAAAATCCATTACCTCATCAGATGTAAACAGAACCAGTCGAGGCAACCCTGAAAGCCCAGTTTCCTTTATCTCAGGGCAGTATTTGTATCTTGCCAAGTTCATTGCATACATGTTAGAAACAGAGCCACCTGAAGAGGGAAGAACAATAATACACAAATTGTAAATTTAGATTTCCTAACTTTAATTAAAGAAGGGCCCAATGTTTTAGCTTAGATGTTGGCCCACTGAAATTGTCCTGAACTGGCAAAGAGTTGCTTAGGCAAAACAAAAACACTTCAAGATATTGTTTCCACCAAGTTTTCCAAAAGACAAAAACTTTCCACAGTGAGTTAAAATGTTTTAAATTCCATTTTAAATGGAAACAAATATATAGGGATGTTTGGATTCAGTAGCACCCATACAGTTACAGAGTCCTGTATGGTGGATCACATGTCCACAAGCAATATATTTGGATCCTGGGGTGCAAAAAATAGGAAACATCATTCCTCATACTCTCCTACTGTTCACAGAATTGAAGGAACAAGCTGAAGCTGTGAAATATAAATAGCTTCCTTTTCACTGTAAACAATATGTTGCCCAAGGAGGAAGAGTAGCTGTCCAAAGATCAGCAGGTGCTATCTAGATATTGTCTAAAGACACTACAGTCAAAACAAGATTCAAACAAAATTCAAAGCAAGAATTGATACTAGTACATACTAATACTAACAGACTTAAATCAGAAGGGATATGAGAAGAATAAATAACAAGACCATTTTACCTGGATTAAATATACCATCACCTTCTTCCCAACCAAGGAATTCAATCATCTTCTTTATGACTGCTTCTTCCACTAACAAAAACACTGGGGACACTTCATAGGTATACCTGAATAGATAGATATGTGACATAAAAAGCAACTATCTGAGCAATGCTACATATTATCAAGTGAACTGAAACTGAATGAAAAGGCAAGTGGAGAAGAGAGCAAGAGGAGTACCTCATATGTGGTGGCAGTGGCAGGACTAGTAAAGGTCCTCAGAGCCTGCCTGAGACCCATGACTGTCATGGCTGATATGAAGTCTTAGGCTACCCCTGACATGGCAGTTTCAGTGAAGATGTTGAAGTCTCAGGGTGAGAGGAAACCCCAGCTCAGAAAAGGAAACTGTTGAGAAGCAGGGTGGGAGCAGACCAACACAAGGTCTATTCTGTTCTGTTCAGTTATTATGCCCACAATTGAAATTCAGCAAGGCAAGCCTACCTGACTGTGGGGATTATCACACGGCAAGTAAGGATGGGAACAAAGTGGTTTGCTCCCATCCTTATTCCCTCTCATTGACACGATTGGGAGAAAGATTATCACACCCTGCGCATTTATCCCATTCTTCTCCCATCTGTGAAGTGTAATGGACCTGTCATTTGGTATTAGCAAGAGTTTCCCATGTGATAATCTTTCCCCCGATGGCATGAATGAGACAGGATAAGGTTGGGAGCAATCTCCTATGTGAAAAGGGTGCATACAAAGGGAAAGACAGGGAGTTCTCTGCATAGACCAAAATTTATCTTATAAGGAAAGAAGGAAAAGAAAAGAAGAACTAAAAACAGATTAGAACGGAATGTGCCTGTCTAATCGAGTTTAAGATAAAAGAGTTCCTTCTGCATCTTTACTTTAATGTTTAAAAAGAATTTACAATAGGGCAAGGCAAGCTTAATTTATCCTGCATTCATCACTGTTGTTAATAAGCATAGAAATCTACAGGAAGTAAGATCTGTCACACTGAAACAGCATTCAAGACTTAGCAGCATGATTTAAACAAAACAAAACAAAATACACTTACACACTTGGGTTTAATGCTTCTGTAGTGAAACGTGCTGCTAAAGAATAATAATCAATTCCAGCATACAGCTGATTAAAAAATCTTGGATGATCTGTAAATAATAATAAAAAGACATATATCCTGTTAGAATGCAGACACATTAAAAAGAAGTGCCCTGATAGAACATTTCCTTCCCCCCTTCTTGATCACTGCCAAAAGACATGATGTCAAAAGCTTAAAAACTGGGGCAAGGAGGTCAAGCCCTATGATCATCCACAGGAAAAAGAGTATTCTATGGATCATTTGGAGCCTCTCCTCTATAGATAGGTGCCCTCCTCTACATGCTACACCACCCGTCTTGTCCAGATCTTGTATTGGACAAGAAAGAGATGGACTGCTAAAAAGAGGGAGGGATGAATTCCCAATTTAGGAGCCACAGTTTTAAGCAGGTCTCCCCAAGATATATTTATTCACAGACACCCTGGAGATTATCACATGGAAGGCAGGATAGGGACGAGATCGCTCTCCCATCTTTATCCCACCCATGACCCAAGTGAAAGTCATTGAGCAAATCACTTTCATACTGCAGCCGGCTGAAAAGTGCTTCCAACCAGGATACCACAGGGTGGCTATACAATACTTATAGTGGTGTCAAACTACATTATTTCTACAGTGTAGATGCACCTTATGGGAAATATATAATTATAATATATGGCCAGATGCATTTGGCTCAGGGGAAACAATACTTTAGTGACTAACCTCAAAACATTTGGCTTTTTTTTATTATTTCATTACTCCTAATATCCAATAAACATACTGGCTACAACAATAACTGGTTATTTTGAGAGACCTGGCATCTCTGGAAATTTATTTTGGCGATTTATATATTGACCTTCATTTGATTACAAAAGAGAGAGATACCAAATGTATTCCCTACATTTTTAACCTTTCCAACAGCTCTCTTTAGAGAGAGAAAAGAAACTTAGAGAAAGGAGGAATAATTAAAATCATATCAGAGTCTGTTATCTTACATGGGAATAGCTTCAGGTGCTTACACAATAGATAAAAGAGCATCAATAATGAAGAGGGTTATATTAAAGCAATCTAGCCATTCTGTGATAAAAAAAAATGGGTTGAATCAGATCCAAAGCTACCATCTTGACCAATTTTAAGACATTCTGCAGGATGCTTAAAACACCATCACAGACTAGGGAGTTTTACTGCAAAAGCTTTTGTAAATGTTGATCAATATAAATGGTATTCTCATTCTGGACATTTGGCTCTCATGGTCTTTTCTATTTTTTAAAAAAACAACAACCCAAAGACTGGTGCATAAAACTAGTTAAAACTTAAGCAATCAATTAAAATTTTATTTTCACATGAAGTTGCCCAATAAGTATTTTGCTAATATAAGTATTAACATGCAGAGGAAAATCCCATTTATGCTACCTATGAGCTCTCGGGAGATCCCTATACATCTTTCCCACATCTTTATAGCATTTTTATTTTCTTTCTGAAATCCGAATGCATTCTTGGTGTATTATTTCTTGTGAAGACACATACTTTTACCTCTGTGTCCATTGCCTGAGGGGATGCCTCTGCTTATAATTTTACATTTGGGCAACAAGACATTGTTCTAGTTGCTCACAAGTTCTAGCAACTAAAAGATGACATGCTGACTCCTTTTTTGTAGTGTGATTTCACACTAAGTATAGTCAGTTACATCTTGCAACCTGACAGACAAGTACCTTGTTCAAGACATATTTTATATACTTGACTATAAGTCACCCTCATGTATACAGTAAGTCTTTCTTGTCTTCATTCCCATTGCTAAAAGTAGATCATGTTTTTCACCTTTCCTGGCCTATAATTTTCAGTTTTAATTACACAAGAAACCTATTTGACACTAATGTGAATAAACTCAGCAGTATCTTCTGCTTTTATAAGCAGCTAATTAGGCAGAAAATTTGGGGTTGGAGATAAACTATCCCTAATGTATATTCATTTGACCCTGTGCCTTTAAAATCCTGTCTTCAGTTACCACTCTCAATTTGAATAAAAATTTCCTTGGAGACATTAAAAATTGGAAACAAGTACTCCCACATTTTTGTACTTCTGTTAACTTTGCAAAAAGTCAGGGTTATTTGATATTAATTGATTTGGATGTTATTCTTGCCATTGTTTATGCTGTTCACTCTACACTGAGTTTGAAAAAAACTCTATCTGTCATACTGAGTTGTTACATCAATGAGTTTTCTTTCCTACCCGTATGTGTAGCTATCAATGGGAAGGTGTAGGAAAACTCATTACATGGTAGCCTCATTATGTAATTCATGCAAATATATGTGTATAACCCTGAGAACCAGTGTTGGGGCTGGATACTCTCCTTCATTCCTCTCTCACCTCAAACACAATGATTTCACCACTTAAGTTCTTGTTTTGGTTATTTCAGACCTTGTTACAAACAGAACATGAAAGTCTGTTTAATGGGTGTTGAATATTCTGAATCATAAGTTAGAAAGGAGGACTAAAAGGTGGTAAGGGTCCTGGTGCTTATTCCAAGTTTCAAAAACCATAGTTTACTAAGCCAGAAATAGGTCTTTATCTAGACATGCCTCATTAAGCTTTCTTATGAGATATAATTTTATGTATTTATGTATTTATTATATTTATATCCCACCCCTTTCCCAAAACCAGGACTTAGAGTGGTTTACAAAATTAAAAAACAGTACAATTAAAAATATAGAAAAATGTTATACTAAAACAGAATTACAGTCCACCCTCTCCATTTGCGGGGAATCTGTTTCAGACACCCCGTGTATGAGGAAAAGAGCATATGCTCAAGCCCCATAGAAAATAATGGGGCGCGTGCTCACAGCGGTGAACAGGGTACACAGCGCAGGTACGTGCCCCATTATTTCTTCCAGGGCTTGCCTCCCACGTAAGCTCAAAGCTGCAGAAGGCAAGCCCGCCTATAAGGAGGGCTGACTGTACTGTATATATTCATGTATAAGTCGAGAGGTTTAGTCTAAAAATTGACCACAAAAACCTAGGTCGACTTATCCACGAGTCAATGTAAGTACTGTACTTAAACTCTTATTTTAAAAAGGAACCATCCCTTGGTGAAAGACAACATCGTAATCTGTCACAGAAGCACTGACTCCCGTCTATTCTCTCATCCACCCAGCCTTTAGTATGAGCACAAAGTTATGCCTGCTAGAATTTTGCAAGTTCTTTGGCATTGTTTTCCTTTGCTTCATCCTTTAGATGCTTTGTTACGTTCCCCTAAGTTTACCCTCGGCTTATCCTCGGGCAATATAAAAATCCATAATTTTGGCCCCCAAACCTGCCCTTGACTTATACATGAGGTCGACTTATAGTCAAGTAGATACGGTAAACCACTACAATATTAAAACAGATTGTATAAAAAGATTAAAATATAGCTTAAAAGATAAAAGTGTTTAAATACATTTAAAAGAATACAACACCCAGTCCGTTCTTTAAAAACTTTCTGTTTCAGATGCCTGTTTGAACAGTAAGGTCAGCTTCCCAGGGGAAGGACACCAAAGAGGGAACCATTCTGGCCTCCCTGGGAAGGGAGTTCCAGAGTCTAGGGGCAGCCATGGAAAAGTTCCTCTCTTGTGTCTCCACCAACCATGCTTGGAGACTAAAACTGCCATCTATACTGTCCTAGAATAAAAATAAGAAAAACCCCAAACCACTAAAGGCTTCTTGGTGAAACACCATAGTATTTGATGGATTAAAACTAGCTATATAGAGCTATGATTCTTACTAGTTTTGACACTGAATTTTATAACATCCCGACAAAACTGCAAGAGTTTCTGATGGTTCTCTCCAGTGTCTTTCAATTCCAAATCAAGAAGAGTCTTCAGCTTTTCAGGAGGGTGCCATTCACACACCTAATGATGAGGAGAAAAATAAAGTCTTTAGAACGAAATACTTTTGAGGATGACAAATATTAAACTTGACCAGAACATTTTAAAATCTGAACTTCAAAAAAATGAAAATGGTTGGTTTGATGTTTCAGAATTTGTATATCAAACTGAGAGACCATACCCATCTTTTCTTTACATCTCTGCTAAAACAAACTGCTTTAAAAATGGTCTTCTAGATTAAAAGAAAATTGAAAAAGATTTGAAATATTGCACTGAATTATATATATTTGTGTCGTGTCTTTTAGATTGTAAGCCTGTGGGCAGGGAACTGTCTGTTATCCCCTCTATTGTAAACCGCTCGGATTCCCAGTGATTGGGCGGTATATAAATAAAACCTATTATTATATTATATTAATATATATATATATATATATATATATATATATATAATCAGATTCTATATGTTCAGAGGTGGAATCTCAACATGACATGCAAGCAATGTTTTATTACAGATTCTTCAACCACCACTATCATATGGAACTTGCTTCACCTACATCTCTCCATACTGATTCTTCCAGTGCACAGTTGCACAGAGGATAAATTACTAACTAAATAGAGTTTTTAAAAAAAACCACAAAAATGCATGCCAATTTTTATCTTTGAATGGACCACATAACCAGTAGGAGAAAACGGGATGCCAGATGAGCACAATAAAATTCAAGTGTCAAGTGTCAATTACATATTTTAAAAAGTACTGCGTCTTTCTACCTTTTCTGTGACATCAGCAGCTTTCTTTATCACTTCCTCCATAATGATCTTAGTGGCTTCTTCCACAAACTTCTCTCCTGCTTCTGAGTCTGCAACTGGGCCATTTAAAATTACACCATCCACTAAGATTGCGTTCTTCCTTCTTTGAGATGTTTCCCACTGGTTATTGGTTTCCGCTGTAAATGATGGAAGATAAAAAGATAATAGTATCATGCACAGAATTCTAAAAAGTAAAATGTCACACTTATCTCTATATGGAAAGAAAGACATGGACTTGCAAAGTGGCAGAACGCTGTGTCGGGAAAATAACAGCCTTGTTAAGTATTCACTGGGTATCTAGAAAAATATATTTACAGGAAGAGTTTGTAGATTACTTTTAAAGCACTAGCAAATAGCTAGGGTAACAAAGTAGAAAGACAAGAAAAATACATACACACACACACACACAGAGAAATCTTTAAATTGTTTCAAAATTCAAAAAGGCTGGATGGATGAGAGAATAGTAGGGGGAAAGTGTGCTTCCTGCTAGCCACTGGTAGTGCCAGGACACTAACCAATGCCCATTACACCCCTACAACCACAGTACACACAGTACACATAGTAAATGAATGAAGAAGCAACAGAAGTGGAGGAATCATTTTAACACAGCCACATAGTTTTGGATTTTTTTTGTGTGTGCTGGACAAAAATATAATTTCTGCAAAATAGAGGTGCTACCTGAGAAAAAGATGCTTTCATCACCTTGTACTTCATCAGAAGAATTGGTTTGCAAGAGGACTGGAAACCCACCAAAGCCAGATGAGGTCTTATTTTTGTCTCTGTACACTAATAAACTACTGTACCTTCAAAATATCTGAATTAACTGTTGTTGCAGAGATTTCTCCCCATATATTGAAAAAAAAAAGTCAGGATAATAAAGGTACTCTGTGTGCATGTGCATTAGGAGTTGGTAGAAAGATTACTAAGCACAGATAGATAGCATGCTGTGAAATGCAGAAGCAGAACGTCGGTGGGAATTTCTAAGGAGTCTGCATTTTAGCCTTAGTAATTGCTAAAAGGAAAATCCCTACTTCTAATCATCAATTATACATGTATAACACGAAATCCAATTCACTTCATTGAGAAAGTACATTTCACTTAGTTTCAATAAGACAGCTACCTGAACTGAATCTGCACAAGGGTCAATATTATGCATACATCCCCCCTCCATGCTCAAAACTCTGCATGATACAGACAGTAAAATCAGAGTAAAATCTTGCAGGTTCAGCATGTCATGCAAAAGTGAAAACATGTCCTCAATTCAAGCACATTATGTTTTCATCTATTAATTAACTGGCTTCTACTTTAAACCTTTGGTACAGTGAGACTGAAAACTAAGCAGGATTAAAAAAATAAATTTGAAATTTATGTTATTTTCATATGTTATTTTCATTTGTTTCTCCTCTATACATGTCGTCCAATCATACTGTTCCCACATCTTTATCATAAGAAAAATATCATTTGGAAGCATTCAGAAATATTTCTTGGAATTACTTATTTCAAGTATTGGAGAGGAAGGACTTCGGTGAAAATATTATTTGGACAATAAAGCCAATTCATTCAGTTCAAAAGGCCCAGATTTCAATAAATGATACTACAACATTGATTGAAATACAAAAGAGAACTAGACAAGGCTGTCCGCTTTCACCTCTGTTGTTTATTTTGGTGTTGGAAACACTGTTGAGAGATATCAGATAAGATGATAGAATCTATTATGAGAGAGTATAAACTAAGGGTTTATGTGGGTGACTTTGTGATAATGACACAAAACCTACTGGATTCAAAGAAGACTCTTTGGGAGGGGATTAATACATTTGGGACATGCTCTGGGTTTAAAGTGAACTGTGATAAAACAACATTGTTGACTAATATATGTCCTCAGAAGAGGAAAATGAATTAATGGTGCTTTCAGTTTTTAAACTGGAAAATGTCTATCACAATGAATGGTTTCAAAACAGTTATGAAAGAATCTGGAAGAAATTTAAAAAGATTTGGGGGAAAATAAATTTAGCTTTTTGGACAGGAATCACAGTAACAAAAGCAAATGTTTTGCAAAGGCTTTTATTTTTTCTTTCAAACTATCCCTATTACAAGAAATTGAAATTCTGTGCAATAGAAGAAAGAAATTTGCTATTTGTTTGGCAAGCAAGGAATCCCAGAATAAAATTTAAAACAATGTATGATGGTTTTAAAAAGGGGTTGGTTTGGGAATTCCTAATATTAAATTGTACCTGCTGTTTTGTATAGTTTAAAAAATGGATATTGCTTAGACTTTAGAAACTCTTGAAACTTGAAAGTCATGATTTAAGATCTGGGTGGCATGATTATCTTTCATATGAAAAAGTTAAGGTACATGCTGAATTTAAAAATAACTGTATTAGAACAACTCTGTATCAACAGAAGCAATGACTTTTTCGTAAGATAATACTAGCTCCTTCATCAGAGGAAGTATTTTTTTTAGCAAGAATTGGTTAAAGACAATTTTATAAGGATCTTTAGTACTTTGAACAACATAGCGGGAAGCTTAAATGAAGAGAGACGTTGCTTAAAGAAAGCAAATACTATAACTGGTTTCCTTATACGTAACAATGATATACAGTATTTAATCAAGATGAGAGAAATGCAACAACAGAGGTTGAAGAAAATAAATTTTGGTCCAAAACACACTGCAGAAATAATCCAGTTTGAGACCCCTTTAACTGCCCTGGCTCAGTGCTAGGGAATCTTGGGAGCTGTCATTTTATAAGACGTTTAGCCTTCTCTGTCAGAGCTCTGGTGCCACAATAAACTACAATTCCCAGAATTCCTTATCATTGAGCCAGGGCAGTTAAAGCTGATTCATAATGGATTATTTCTGCAGTGGGTTTTGGACCTTTATGAGAGCTATGCAAAGATGATGAACATGCAATTTAAAAAGTGGCTTTTGAAATCAGAGACAGAAAATAAGTCTGTAAAAAAGTACATGATAAAGGAGAGGGAGCAAAATGTTAAAATTTATTTTGAGCAGTATTTTAAAAGATAACAGGTATATGGGAATGTAATAGAGCTAAATAAATAAATAAATACTGAAGGCAAATAAACATTGAAATTCAAAAGTTGAAGTTAGATCCTACAGTTTACCAATTGGGAATGATTAACTAAAAAATAGAACGAAACTATGGAAAAATAGTCTTCTGTATGATAATAATGGCAAGGATTATCTTCACAAAAAATGGAAAGCAAATAAGAACTAATTATCCCTAGGGGGTCCTGGGACCAAATCCCAGCAGATATCAAGGGCCCACTGTATTTTTTGTATGTTTTTTGAGTGTATATCATTTTGATTTTGATTGTATATTGGATAATTAGTGCTAAAACCAATCAATCAATTACAGAAGAAAAATATCATTTGCCATGCAAAGGAATTTTTAAGTGCTGACAAGAAGAGGAGGAAGAGGAAGATTTCTTGCTGTGCATGGCCTAAACATATATAGGGCTGAGAATCTATTAGCCCACATGATTTAGTTATATGTGCATTGTATGATTTAATCGTGAATTCACTGCATTCAGCTGGTTTTCCATGTGCATGATTAAGGTTATTAACGGCCCTCAAATTGCACTGGCTCATGGTGACCCTGTGAATAAGACATCTCAGACTGCAACTCTGGATGCCAGGGTTCGAATCCCAGCTCGGCCATGAAATTCAGGGGTGACCTTGGGCAAGTCACATGCTCTCAGCCTCAGGGAAGGGCAATGGCAAAGCTCCTCTGAACAAATTTTGTCAAGAAAACTCCATGATAGGGTCACTTTAAGGTCGCCATAAGTCAGAAACAATTGGAAGGCACACAACAAGCCCGTCTGCCCCAACTGTCCTATTCAGGTCCTGGAGGTTCATGGCGTGACCTCCTTGACACAGAATCTTACCCATTTGGTGTGTTATATTCTTCTCTTTTTACTGTCCTTTACTTTTCCTAGCATTATTTTTTCTAGTGAGACATTTCTTCTCATGATGTACAACAACCTCAGTTTAATCATCTTGGCTTCCAGGAAGAGTTCAGGCTTGATCTATTCTTGGACCCATTTGTTTGTCTTTTTGGCTATCCATGGTATCCTTAGCACTCTTCGTTCCAGGGGAGCAGATTTCCTATGAATGCAAACTTTGCGTTCATAGGAAATCCGCTCCCCTTGGGACAATTCAGGGACACTAGAGGGAGCGATGATCACATGACAACTGAGGAAGCACGCCTGGCTTCCACACATGTGCACTTCCTCCACATTTCAGGGACATTTGAGTGACATTTCCCCAGTGATTCAGCCAGGTATAAAAATCCTAAATGTTGAGGTGGAATCTCTTTTCCTGTAGTTTGAACCCATTGCTCTGGGCCATATTCACTGGAGCAGCAGCAAACAAGCTTGCTCCAGCCTCAATACACCACTCCTTCAAATATTTAAACAGAGCTATCATATTACCCCTTAACCTTCTCTTCTCTAGGCTAAACATATCCAGCTCCCTAAGTCTCTTCTCATAGGGCATGGTTTCCAGGCCCTTAACCATTTTGGTTACCCTCCTTTGGACACACTTCTGCTTCTCAATATTCCTGTCTGGTTAAGTGAGTGCAAACTCCTTTTTCCATTTGAACTGTTTGCAGCAAGTGAAGTGAGGACAAAAGTCAGGAAGGTAAAGTGGCAATGGTCAATTGTTTGACTGTTCATACATTCCCTTGCTAGGCATTCTAATCCCCGGATCAAAAGGTTGGGGAATAAGTATGTGGGAAGGACCAATAAACAGCATTATGCCATATTTTTATTCATTTATTTTGTTTATTCCATTCATCTCTCATCTTTTTCTCAAAATGGGGCCCATATAATGTTTACATCACAGAAAAATCCATGCTGCTGTGTTGTACTATGGGGCATATAGATGAAAAGTTGGCTCCAATACAGAAGCTCATTAATGTATTTTGTAAAAATCCCTCTATTAACCACAATCCTGTAACCCAATTACATTATCATTGTGTGCACAGAATATTAAAAGAAAGGTAGATGATGAACAATTGTGACATACAGCAAGGAGACTGGAACATGTGACTGGGAAAAACAGCATTTCTCCATTTGTAGCAAGATGTCCTACCCATTATCTATTACTTATAAGAACTGATGGAGATCAAGCTGAATTTGGAAAAAATACATTTAAAGCTCCGAAACAGCCATTTCATATCCAAGCAGAAGCACTGTAGAATTATCCTTAAAGAAGTCTACATACTGTGATCGGATGAGGTCAAATGAAAGAGTTAAAACAGTGACTTGAGAATGGAAGGAAACAAACTGGTGAATAAAAACATACATGCAATGTGGCCATATGAAAGGTCTTTAATATGTGTCAGTTTCCAATGCTCTAATATAGTGGGCCCACCTTACCTGCAGGCTCTGGATCCACCATATAAATGAACAAAATACCTGAGATCTAGCCCAACCAGGACATGTAATGGTTCTACCACATCAGCGGAGGTTGCAGCAACACCCAGCCATGAGGCGCACATTCTTTGGGCTTGCAAAGTGGGCAGTTGGCAGGCTCCCCGGAGTTGGAGGAGGAAGACATGAACAAATACAAAGTTGCAAACATGAGTCCCTATTACTGTACAATACTAATACACCATAGAGCAGCAGTGAAAGTGTAAAGAATATGCGTCTGGCAGTGGGCCTTGCCACCATTGCTGCCATATTAGTACTGTATAGTAAGAGGGACTCACATCTGCAAACTTGTGTTTATTCACATCAGTCTCCTCTGACTCCAGGGAGCTTTCCAGCCCAAATGTGTGCTGCCACCTCCAGTGCTGCCATGAGAATTTTTCTCACCGTTTGGAAGTAATCTCAGGTGCTTTAGTGTGTTTTTGTTTTGTTTTTTTTTGTAACTGCAGGAGATCCTGGAACCAATCCCCTGTAGATACCAAGGATCCACTATATATGGTGCAAAAATGGTCTTTTTTTGAAGGAAGGGTTTCAAAAACCTCCACCTTGGCTGAATGTACAAGGGAAAGAACACCCACCCAAACATGCAAACCCTTTGGCTATTTTCCATCCCCTCCTTTGTAGCAAGCATTGTCTGTGTTCTCACAGCACAGTAATCCTAGATTATGGGGAATGTTCTCTTATGGTCAACAAACTAATGTCTGCAGCTGCATGCACCTCATTCAGTCCTACTTCAGTTTCTCTCAGTAGCACAAGCAACAAACTAGAAATGGTTTGCTTCAAGGGTTATCCAAACAGAGGCTCTTTTCTCATTGTTCCCTAAAAGCTACAATTTGTACACCTAACATAAACTCTTGTAAACCAGGAGCCCTGAGTTGGCTGACATGCTGAACAAATCAGCTGCTTGTTCTTGTGAAAGAATTCAAACTTACCATTCTATGAAAGCACAGTCCTTGAATAACTCACTTCATGTCAACTTACACTGGGACATGATGCTCTGTGGATTTGTTTCTTCCATCACAAGGCAATGCAGTTTAATTTGGCTCCTTTTGACATGCTTTGCATGGCACAATGTTTAAATCTGTCACCAGAGCTGACAGTACAGCTTTCTAAAAGACCCACCTACACTCTGCCTGCAAAAAGGTCTAGGGTCTCATACAGCTTAGAAAAATACAACAAAAATCCAAAATCCACAAGTGATACAAAACAATGGAAGGGTATCAATACATGTGGGGACAAATGATAATAGAACACAGGCAACATGTTTTTACAGATGTAATAGTAGCAAGACTTCTTGAGAAATTCAATGCTCTCATATAGGTCTCATATAGGTCAGAGTTTGCCTGAGTCTCAATGGAAATTTTATTGCCTGTGTTTTGCTGGCCTCTGCCTGCATTGAGATCCCTCCAAACCGTCTCAACTGACAACAGAAGTAACATTTGAGACAAAATGTACTCCTGTGACTCTAAGATTATCACTTTCTTCTCCTGCATGTTTTTAAACATTTTTGCCTGATGAAGAAGCCAGTGAAGCTTTAAAATCTTGCAGGATGTCTTTTGTGTACACAGGATAGAAACAGAAATCAAAAGAAGCCACCACAACTGTATTGCTTTTCTTTTATTGCTTTTATTTCCAGTCACTTCATGGCCACATGGTAGGTATGTGACCCAGCTTTTCTGTTTGCACAGATCCTCCATTTATATCACTAAAGTAAGATAGTGACTTGAGACTATAACACCATCAATTTCCTTCCCCTGCATGTTTTCTTACCATCTTTGCTAGACAAAGAAGCTGGTGGCTTTGACTGGTCTAATAAAGGTTTCACCACAATCTGTGGTTTCGACTTTGTTTTATGGTCAACAGGGTTATACATCCAGTATTTTTCCAGTAATGGTACTGATGCTCAAAGTGGTTTATCTTGAATCCTTTGGTATCATTTAACTGCTGGGACAGCGCCAGAAGGTGGTGTAGGGGAAGCTGCTGTTTCAGGAAGAAACCCTCCCTGGGAGAAAATATAGCACCAGGCTCCTCAGTTACTGCCAGAGCCAGAGGTGCTTCATTCAACCTTCAGCTGCAACCCCAGCTAGGACTGATGCTGCAATCCCTTTTGCCCATGAATCATCTTGCCTCCTCCATAGTGTTAAACCGCTTGGAAAAGATGTGCAGTGATAGCTCGCCAGGGGATGCCACAGTGAGACAAGTATTGCCCCTGGGTAGATCTAAGCAAGTGACAGTGATAGCTTGCTGACTTTGTGTGTGTGCATTATTTGTACTTTTTATGCTCTGTTGAATTATTACTTGGTCAAGGACAGTACCAATTTACCTTCTGTCATCCCACTTTTTCAGCTGCATTTAAAATGTCTCTGTTTCTTTTATCTTTTTCCTCATTTCCTCTGGGAAATATGGGAGGAGAACCTTCCTTTCCCTGTAGACCCCCCCCGGGGGGGGAATGCACTGCTGCAGCCCCTCCTAGCTCTCATTAATAACTTTCCCATCTCAACCACACTCTGATATTGTTTGATCACATGTGTCTTGCCTTTTCCCCAGTTTGGGAAGTGGCTCATAAAAACAAACACAGCTAAATATTCACCTCATACAAAGGTGAATGTAATGAAGATATCAGTAAAATTAAAATCAATTAAAAACATAACCAAAGAAGACATCAAAGAGACACATTAGGTAAGGCTTGTTCCCCTTCAGCAATCATTCTTCATAGGCCTGCTGGGAAATAGGTCTTCTGCCTGGGAAAAGATGGTGAAGATGACAGCAGTGTAACTATTACTGGAAGAAAGTTCCTGGAAGCAGCCACCAAGAAGGCCCTTCTCCTGTGTTCCCACCAGATGTACCTGTGAAAGTGGTGGAACAGAAAGAAAGGCCTTCCCAGAAGATCTCACAACATAAGCAGACAGAAATGAGAGACTATAGCTCAGATACTGTGGACAAGTGCTGTATCAATTTGAGGGTATGAGGCAGTGATAATCTATTGTTTCATTTTGGATAAAGAAGATTATCACACAAGATAAAAAGTGTTAAAGAAGTTTATTGTTACTGTCATTCTTGTGTGATGGGGGAAAGATTTTCACACTACATCCTCCTATTATTATTGTAATGTCCCTGAAGCATTGTGCTATTGGAATAACCCATTACGATTTAAAAAAAGTGTGAACGGCTTGGCGATCACAATTCAATTGCGCTATTGCAGAACGTATGAAAAGCAATCACGATTTAATAGCAATATACAGACAATTTGTCAATCCATCCAGGTATTCCCTCAGAGTACAGTTTGGCAGAAACGCTTCCTGTGTTACACAGGAGGGTTAAGTAAGTAGCGAGTGATTAACCGATTTCCCACCCCTTCACAATTCCTATCCTAAACAGGTGTCTTCTGAGGTTCATGAAGTCCATCAACCAAAAGGTTGGTAAACATTTGCTTTTATTCTGAGGACAAGGTTGAATACAGGCCAGTAGTACTTCTCTTTTCAGTATTTTTCTTTCTTTCTCAAGAACGATAAACACTAAAGGTTGCTGTGTGGAAATCAATTGCGCTATTTGCTGCTCTTGAATAGTTAATGAAGCATTAGTGCAACCCGTGTGTGAAAGTAAGTGTTTTTATCAAGATTATCACACTAGGGCTTACCATCTGTCAATCACCGCTGAAACGTTGAGGAAGCATGTGTGCATGAATGCCTGGCATGCTTCCTCAGCATCATGGAATCGTCAGCTCCCTCTAGCATCATGGAATTGTTTAGGGAGAGTTAATTTCCTCTTAATGCAAAGTTTCCATTAAAAGGAAATTCACTCTCCCTGAATGATTCCATGATGCTAGAGGGAGCTGACGATTCCATGATGCTGAAGAAGCGCACCATGTGTTCATGCACACGCGCTCCCCCAACATTTCAGCTGCGATTGATAGACAGTAAGCCCTAGTATGATAATCTTCAATATCACAATTGTATCGCTCTTGTTCTATAACAATAGTTCTTTATATTTTGATATTTCCAATGTTATTCCATAATTGTATCCCAAAATACAGAAAGAAAAAGTAAGGTATCGTCATAATCAAAATTCCAACCGTTTCCCCCCCATATATATTTTTAGAGAGTTCCAATTCTGTTGATTTCTGTGACATATCATTCATAAATAGATGTTAAAATATCTAAATCCATTGCCTCTCTCAATTTAGTAAACCACTCTTCTGGGGGAGTCTGTTCTTTTTTCCAATATTTTGCGTATAGATGTGATCATATATAATGCGACTCATACAGTCTTTTTATCTTAATTTAATTTGCTAGTCATATTTAGTAAAAATACTTGAGGATCTAATGGAATTTTAATCTGAAGTATCTCCTCCATCAATTCCTGTATTTTCCTCCAGTATTTTTTTGCTATTGGACATTTCCACCATTGGTGGGAAAATGTTCCTTCTTGCAGTGTTTGTTTTCCATGTTGTACCAGACTAGTAAAAAGCAACACTGTCCACTGCCACTACTCATCAGTTTCCCAGTTAGAACTAGCTGGGGAAAACTTGTTGGAAAGCCCCAGGAGAATTGTATTGAGAGATTTCAACATTTAGCTCACTGATAATTCAGAGGTCCCAGTTCAGGGCTTCATTACTGCCATAACCACCATGACTATGGGATTGTATAGACTGCCCCTAAGGGGCAGCCTGCCATTGCCCCTTTTAGCGTGAGATTGGGACTGCCGCAACCGCACAATGCAGCCCTGATTTCAGCTTTCCGCAGTGCAAAGAAAAGCCTCAAAAAGTGTCTCCTTTCTGTGCCACGGAAAGGGCGTGTGGCTTTTCAGCACTCCTTTGGTGCGGCATCATCTAGTCACAGTGCCAGAGAAGTGTTGTGATGCCGCCCGCTGTGTGGTGGGGCTCGCAGTGTCATGCCAGCATGGGGGCAGAGTCAGGGCATGCATCGTGTGGATACCACACCCTGATTCTGCCCCCAGGCCAGCCTTAATGGCCTCTCTGTACACCCCCTTAGCCCCTACATGCTACCAATGAAACATAAGTAAGTGGTAGGGCATAATTCAATCTACAATTTTCAATTGAATATGAGATTAGAAACCTGAAATTCGGGGCTAGTGTCTCCATGACTTTAATGACATTCCACTCCCCAATGAAGTTTATATTGAAAGTGGCCATTCTTTTCTATGTCGGCCTATTAAGATGGTCAGCCCAGAAGGGTTGTGGAATGTAAGAGATTCCTGAATGATATTGAGAAATTTAAAGTTAGCATGACCGATACTCATACTGAAGCTCTTGTCTTTCTATGCTATGATAAGATGGAGCAGACTACCCAGAAGACTGCTTCCAAGTGCTGTCCTGGCACTGCTGAGCAAAAGAATCTTTCTCAAGACTGGGGATCTATGCACTATGAAATACTGAGGATGATGACATGACACAGGCACAAAACTCACAGTGAATATGATTGAACACGAGTAAAAACACATTATTGTGCTTACTTTGTGACAGTGATGGTCTTGAAACAGTTGCATGCCACCACTATTGTATCAAGTAGACATTCAGTACAATGTTACCAAGTTGTGAACCAGTTGCTGAAATGTGATCTTAAGGGACTTGCAGTGATAAATCTGCATGGATGGCACTTTGAAGATAAATGTCCATACTGAAATTGATGTCATTAGCTTACAGTTGTAAACTGCTTAGACACTGCTCAGTATGAAGCAGTATATAAATGAAGCTGTTTGATCACTGAGATAATTCCAGTGGTGATAGTCAGAGCCCATCTAGTCTGTAGGATCAATTTCATTTAATGCAGCCTGAAGAAGATGGACAAAGTGCTTGGATGGATATGCCAACCACTTGTATTCTTAATTCTAGCCCACCTTGGGTACTGAATATTGGGGAGGGGGAGGTTGAATGGGTGTATCCAAGAGGTAGTTAATGCCTAATAAGAGAAGAAATGGTGTCTGTGGCCTTGAAAGAGGTCATTGTGTGTATCTGTTCTTAGAGACAGTTGAGGGGGGCTCAATTCCATAAGACTTTGGAAGAAGCAATCTAAACTTTGGAAGAATCATTTCAGTAAGGCTGCTGGCCTAGGTTTAGTACTGAAAATGTCTTTGGTTTCCCTGGCAGATGATCTCTGTTAAGTGAGCAAGGATAGGAGTGAGACCTAGTTGGTAATTCCTTGATGTCACAGTGGGTTTGTTTTTTTGTTTTGTTTTATTTTATCAACTATGGTATGTTACTAGACTGAATAATTAGACCAGATGTTAGAGGCTTTGATGATATACTGGCTCTAGTCATACCTCCAAGGTTGGTTTCAAAAGGTGGCAAAGGGAGAGCCCCATGATGTTTTGAATTGTGCTGCCCTACAGGGATTCATTTTATATCCTATGCATTCTACATGAAGCCACTGGTCATCAGAGAATACAGAGTGGGATGCCACTAATAGGCTGAAGACACCCAGTTTTATTTCTCCATTTTATCTGAGTCAGTCAACTCTGTGCAGGTATGATTTACAGCCAGTAATGAGCTAGGTGTTAATATGATGAGGCTGAATCACAGCAAGTTTGAAGCCTTGGGGAGAAGTGGTTCTTGTTTTGAGTAACTGAATGTGCAACCCGTTCTGGAAGAGACAGCATATTGCTTGGGGGTGCTTCTTGATCCAGCAATGTAAACTGAGAATCAAGTGACTTTGGTGGCTAGAAATGCCTTTTAGCAGTTTCGGCTGGGTTGCCAACTATAACCATTCCTGAAAAGAAATAATATGATTGCAGTGGTTCATGCTCTGGCAACCACTTAACTGGATTACTGCACCATAGTCCCCATTAATCCATGGCTTCTCATTCATTGGTTTCAGTTACCCACAGTCCTAAAGTGTATGGGAAAATGGAAGTGTTTGTGGACATCTCTTGGTCCTCCAATATGACTCTATAGTATTCTTGGATCAGATGTTGACTTTCCATCTTTCCTTTGTTATACAAAGTTGTGTTGAGGAAGTGGCATGAAGAAAGTTGAGAGGACTGGTTCCCTCACCCTCCACGGGGCAGCAGATGAACAGTGGGAGGGACTGTTTTCCTTGGGGCACTCCATAATCCATCATATGTTTGCTATGCAGTCCCTAGTGCCTCTTCCATTACAAAACTCCACTTGCCCCTCTGGGATTCTCTCTCCATATATGATTGGAGTATATGCTACAAGATTTTTAACAAAATTTTGTTTGCATGGGAAATTATTGCTATGGGCCTATAGTTTTAATTATACCTGACTAGTAATATTAAACCTTTCAGCCATGAAACCTGCTGGGTAACCTTGGGCAAGTCATATGCTCTCAGCCTCAGGGGAAGGCAATGGAAAACCTCCTCTGAACAAATCTCACCAAGAAAATCCCATGATGGGTTCATCTTAGGGTCCCCTTAACTCATAAACAGAAACAACTTGAAGGCACAGAACAACAACAACAACAACATAGTGCTTTAGCCTTTAGGAAGAAAAGCAGTTTAAACTATTAAAAGCAAAGAAGAAACAAGGAAAGACATATGTGTGAGTTTGTATAAAATAAAAGCAGTTTGTTGGTATATACCAAAGTTTGACCCTCCAGTTGTTGGACTGCAACTCCCAGCAGTTGTTGGACTGCAACTGACCAACAGATCCAGTAATGAGAAATGCTGGAATGTACAATCCAATAACATCTGGATGACTGAAGGTTTCTTAGTCCTGTTACATACATACTCTTACGGAGACACACAGAGCTCCAGTATTTCCCTCATCCCCCCCAAAAAAAAAATTGTATAAAATGTTACTTCACAGTAAAAATAGCACAGAAAATGTAATCAGCAAGCAAGAAATGGGGATGGGAATTTGGTACAGAAACCAACTGCTTCTCACAACTACACCCCCCTGAGTTTAGTCAAATGAGTACTGTATATAAATTGCAATGAGATGCAAAGAAAAGGTCAATAAATGGTAGCAAACCACACTAGAAGTATGCATATTTAGAGCTCCAGTGACTCTTAAAACATCTCCATGCTTCATTACCTGCTCTCTCTAGAAGCCAAAAGAAACACTCAGTGTTTCATAATACAACTGTTGTGTCATTAAATTTTAAATATGAGTCACTATGATTTTAAGTGGAATGGCCTACAAGGAATTTGGTTTGCTGCCATAATATTGTGCATCATGTTAAAAAACCAAACTATGTGCCATTATACCATTAGTTATGAATGAAAGGGAATCCGCTTCTTATGCAGATCTTATGTAATCATCTCTCTAAGAGCACACATTGTTAAAATAATGGTCAGTCTACAGTTGAAACAAACATGCTTCTCTGCCATTAATCCAGTTATTATATCTGGCAAAACTTCCTGACAGTAAGGGCTGTTTGACAGTGGAACACACTCCCTCAGAGTGTAGTGGAGTCTCCTTCCTTGGAGGTCTTCAAACAGAGGCTGGATGGCCATCTGTCGGGGATGCTTTGATTTGGATTTCCTGCATGGCAGGGGGTTGGACTGGATGGCCCTTGTGGTCTCTTCCAACTCTATGATTCTATGATCTGGCAAAACAAACAAACACACACACAAAGTGCTGTAGATAACACCATGATTTCAAGAACACTGTATCAGATGTTTTCTCACATTAAAGATGGGCAACTGCAATAGGTCCAGGGGGCAATTTCTGCATTTAGGAGCCACACAAACAGCCAAAAAGTCCAAAAAATAAAATTGGAAGTGGCTAATTATGGTTTTGAAAAAACTGATTACAGTTTTGAAAATTAGCTATTTCCTGATGTTTAACTGTTCCTATAAACTTCAAAAAGAGGCCATTAACCTTTACTACCAGAAAAAAAGACTGAGGAGTGCCATGGCCACAAAACAGTCTTGCAAGGCCATATCACCCCATTTTGCTCACTCCTTTCTTAGGGGGTTAAAAACATGTGATACAGAAAGGTCAATTCCAAGTAGACAAAAAGCAAATTAAATACCTCTTTCTAGAGTCTCTGTCTCTAATTCTAGCTGTCCTTAAAGTTTTCTTCAAAAGAGCCAGTATTTTTACCATCATCCTCAATCTTTTGGGACAGAGATTGCAAAACAGCTGTAAGTGCTTCTGTACCATTTAAGTTCTCCTTTCTTACTCTCTACCACAGAGAACAAACGAAACTACTTGTGATTTCAACTTAGCCTGTCGTTACATCCAAACTGTGATGAGATGGGGTCTCTGTCTAGCTTAAAACTATAGTCTGTTAACAAACGAGGATCATGAACTATGGCTTGTTGCAACAAGCCAAGTTTAAACTAACATACATTTCCCTACAAACTCAGATATATTTCTTCTTCAGGGTCTCATTGGAAGAGATAACAAATGAACTCAAGGTCCAAACACACAGGCCTGAACTATGTTTTAGTTTTATACTAAAAATATGATAATATGTTTGCTTTGTTTTCATTTTACAACTTCTGATGAACTAATTCTGGGCAAAACATACATCTGAGCACAATCATGCACTCAGCAGCCAATTTTTAAAAATATTTAAAACCAAGTTAACAGAGCAGGCAATAGAAAGAATGGCTGTGCTTACATGTAACAGCGATAGGAGTGCAGTGATGTCTTTCACTTTTGTGTTTTAGAATGAGAATTTATGAACTGCAAGTAAAGGCATTGCAGAAAAGATGGTGAAGGATTACAACGCTGCCATCTGCAAGAGGCACTGAAGATGCATGCAATACAGAGTAAAGGAGTAAAAGCTAGACATATGCACAGAAGAGAAAGAACAATTGTGAGGTCTGTATCAAATGGTGACTTTTCATACATGGAAAGAATTGCAATTTGTACAAGTTAAGGCACAAAACCATCTTCAGTCTCCCCTAACTACTGTAACCCACTACAGTTTATCCTGTTCTGCTTTGGAGGAGCCTTCAATCCCTAGTAGTAGTCTTCCGGGGGGGGGGGGGGGGGGGGGGGGGGTTTACGTGGGAAAAAGGAACTGGCAATTTTACTTAACAACATAAAACCACCATTGGATGGAGCCCAGTAGTTGATGGCTTCCACATCAGTGCAGCACTGAATCTATTCCAGGTTTCAGTTTGAACTTTGGAGCTATCCAAATTGTTGAAGCTATCTTGGGGATAGGTTCAGCAATTGGAAAGCTCCTTAAACTTAAATCGCAAAGCAGATTCACCACCCCACTGACAAGGAATCCACCATCCATCAATACTAAATATGCATCCTGTCACTGATATGTATGGCAAAAGCACAGAAATATGAAAGGTTTCTACAGTTTATTGATTCATTGGCTCATGAAGTAAGAAAAACCAAATTTTGCTCCTATAAAGTTCTACTGAAACAGAGAAACTGCTTCAGCTCTTTATTCCAGCTTTTTATTCTTGCCACAAATACATCTGTAATTTTAATTTGGCTACAAGGAAGTGTAAGGAACATCGCAGTGCAAGATTTCTCATCATTAAAAGATTCTTAGCAAAGTAAGATAAAGAAAAACTCAAATGCATCATTAGGGGGAAAAGATTTTATCTGTTTCTGCCTCCAGCAGTGAATATCATATGAATGGTCTAATCCTACCCTACTTACCAACACGTAAGTCTCACTGAACTAAGTGGAGCTTACAGTTGAGTAGGCATGTACAGAACTGCACTTTTAAAATACTTTTGTCATTCTCTCACTAGCTATTTAGCTGAGTACAGATTGAAGCAGGTCTCTTCCAAGCTGGAACATAAAAGGAAGCAGGCAGAAGACAAACCAACACTTTAAATGCTGTATGTACATTTAAATAATTAAGTGGGCACTTTCTTGTTCCAATTTATTCTCTAAAAATAGCATAGTGTTATATTTCCTTTCTTTGACTGTAATCCTTCACACAATTTCTGTGCTAAGAGAATGCTTCAAAGAACTGGTGCATGTCTTAAAAGGAAATGCCACTGACTGTTGTGCCTAGACACCATTCTGCAGCCAAAATTCAATTTAGGTCTCAAGTTCATGTTACACGGGTCACTTCTGTATATAGTTATGCCAAGGCCTTTGCTATCAATCTTTTCTCCAGTGCAATCTGCTCAGCTAGAATTTGAGGGAGGGAAAGGTTCAGCAATCCTCTTGAATGCAGCCAATCAGGCCTGTTTCTCAGCCCTCTTGAAGAATAATACTTCCTCTTGGGCAGATATTGAAGAGCCTCCACAGCTGCTGATCTGCTGGTGTGAATTTTCTATTGGAGAGCTTCTCAGAGGTGATCACAGCCTAGAAATGTGCCACACATGTTTACATGAAAGACAAAAGCAACAACACTCATTCATTCCCTTGATTTTTTTTTCCAGTTCATTAGATCCATTCTGGACTAAAGTCCCTATGGAGCTATTCCAAAAGATTCCAAACTTTGTTAATAGCAATTCATCTACCAATTTTAAGCATTCTTCTACTATTTCAAATAAGCAGAACAGACAACAAGAGTAATGCTGACTTTTGTTCATGTGGTTCAAAGTGTCAGACAGGATCACACCAAAGTACAACAGTACACAAATTGAGAAACAAAAGCAGCTTAAAATAAAGCAAAAGCAAAATTTAAGAACTGCTTAGCAAGAGAATTTTAGCGACTTCTAAAACATAAATGTCTAAATTGTTGCTTGGAGCAGTCCTTTCAAAACTGTATTCCTGGATCATCAATGAAAGTATTTAAGAACATCAGAAGATCTGGGTAGGATCAGACCAAAGTCCTACTTAATCAAGGAGTTTGTTCAACTGCACACTCCCACTTATGTTCTCAATGACTGATATTCAGAGGCACACTCAGTTCATAGGCATTCTCCTAAATACTGGAGGTAATATATAGTCATACTCTCTCTGCCTCAGAGGAAGGCATTGGCAAAACCCCTTCTGAACACACTTTCCCAAGAAAGTCCCATGGTAAGTTAGAAATGACTTGGAGGCACTGAACAATATGTAGCCATAATGACTAGCAGTTCCACCTTAAATAAATTTGCCTAATTTCTTTTTATAGTAATCTAAGTTGACTCATCAAAATATCTTTTGATAGTAAATTCTACAGATTAACTATGCTTTAAGAGAAGAGTGGGCTATTGTGGAAGACTAGGTGGTAGCTGAAATGGCCTACATCTACATATATTTTTCTTTTTAGATGCCTCTGTGATTATATTCCTTGTCTCAAGAGCACAGCAAGCATTATGAATAGGCAGTGAGGGTAAAAGTATGCTCTTCATAGTACTTTACTTTGGAGAAGTTATTGTCACCCACTGGTTCCACACAGTGTTCCCCTTCTGAAATTTAATATGCTTGATTCCAGAGGTGTAGCTACGGTGGGGATGCAAAAAGAGGCCACTGACCTTTAATAAGAATAAGACTATCTTAAAAGAACTGAATTCACAAATGAACCTAGGACTTAACTCTCCTCTGAGACAGGAAAAAAGAAAAACATCACAAAAATGAGAATGGGAAATCAGTTTGGAACGGATCAGGTGAAAATATTAAAAGCCTCTGAGGAATACGAAATGATCGGCTTACGAAATTTCCGGGATACGAAAATCGCGGCTTGGAAAAAAAACTGTTCGGGTTACGAAAGATTTTTCGGGTTACGAAATTCTTTTCGGCGGCGAAATTCAAGATGCAAAGTGCATCTACTGGCTTTCCCAGGGATTTCCAGGGCTAATGGAAACCTAATGGGCTGGGTTAGGTTAGCTTTGGCGCGAATTTTGAATTCGTTAGCAGCAGTGATTGGCTTGCGAAATCAAGCCAATCAATTGGATTGGCTAACGAATTGGGGGGGGGGTGGCTTGCCTTGGAAATAAAAGCCGGCTTCCATTGATTATCTGCCCCCTTTGTCTGGCCCTGTGGACTGCTGAGAAAGAGTCTCTTTGGAGCTCTAACTTGGTTGCACTCGAGTTCTGGAATTTTTTCCTGGCTGTTAATTATTATTCTCTGCCTTTGGAATTTTTCTGGCTTTTGCCATATCTTCAGGATCAAGACCGCGACTTAGTCAATTTTCTCTACCGGTCTAGGTTGAAGTGGAATTTTTACCTTCTTCTTGTGGCGGTTGGGCTTGGGGTGAGACAGTGTTGACCATGGCTTTTAGCTGTGGGGTGCTGGTGGTTGTTGTTCGTTTGTTGGTTTTTTTTTGTGTAGTGTTTCAAAGTTGGAGTGTGGGTTTTTGACTACTGGCATTTTCTGAAATTGTGGGATTAATGGTCTGGTTGGTGTGCCAGGGGATGCCTTTTTCTGGGTGTTTTTTCCTTTTTCCAGGTGTGACATCTGCTAATGTGTTGGATTATGGCACTTGATGTGACTGCTTGGCTTGATTTTTTTTGTTTGTTTTTCTTTAGGGCTGGGCATGCCTCTAATGTGTGGAATTATGGCCTTTCGATTTGTGCTGGACTTGATTTTTTTGGGTGTTGTTGTTTTTTTTTCTTTTAGGGTGGCATGCCTCTAATGTGTGTGTGGATTATAGGGCCTTGATGGTGCTGGCTTGATTTTTTGGGGTTTTTGTTTTTCTTTAGGGTGGCATGCTGCTACATGTGTTGGATTTATGGGCCTTGAATTCTGGCTGGATTTTTTGGGGTTTTTTTTTTTCTTCTGTTAGGGTACCTATGCTCTAGCTGATGTGGGATTATGGCCTTGCATGTGCTGGCTTTGATGTTTTTTGGGTTGTTTTTTTTCTTTTAGGCGTGACCATGCTCTACTGTGTGGATTATGGCCTTGATGTGCTGGCTTGTTGAGTTGTTGTGGGTTTTTTTTACTTTTAGTGTGTGGCATGCTCTAATGTGTGTATTATGGCTTGATATGTGCTGGGGCTTGAGTTTTTTGGGTTTTTTTTTTTTCTTTTAGGGTGGCATGCTCTAAGTGTGGATTATGGCCTTGATTTGCTGGCTTGTTTTTTTTGGGTTTTTTTTTCTTTTAGGGTGACTGCCTCTAATTGGGGATTATGGCCTTGATGTGCTGGCTTGATTTTTTTGGGTTTTTTTTCTTTAGGGTGCATGCTCTAATGTGTTGATTATTGCCTTTTGCTGGCTGCTTGATTTTTTGGGTTTTTTTTTTTTAGGTGACTGCTCTAATGGTGGATATGGCCTTGATGTGCTGGCTGATTTTTTGGGTTTGTTTTTCTTTAGGGCTTGGCATGCTCTGAATTGGGGATGAGCCTTGATATGTGGCTTGCATTTTTGTGTTTTTTTTCTTTAGGGTGCAGCTTGGTTGATCTTGGGCTCATATGCGGCTTGATTTCGGCTGTGCGTTTTCAAAGGTGGTGGTGTGGATTTACACTTTTGCTATTGTCCATGTGGCCCGATGGACTTCCCCATTGGGTTAGCTTTTTCGATTGGGGGTTTTGTGCCTATGGGCTGTGTTTGGGGTTGCTTTGTGCTCATGGTGTGATGATGGTGAGAGTGTGGGGTGTGTGATTTGCTAGTTGGCATGTTTGATGTGGGCCGCCAGTGTGACTTTGGGTGTGAGCACGTCTCCTGTATGCTGCTCATTTGGTCTAGCACTTTTTGAGCCGAGCCCGCGCCGTGTGCACAGGCCTCAGACCATGGGTCCGCCCGCCATAACGTCTGTTGCCTTCTTTGACTCCTTTCTGTGCGTGTCATGGCTGTGATGATCGTCTGAAGTGTCCTTTCTTTGTGCGCCTTTGCCTTGGTTCTTGTGACTGCTCTTGGCGTCTCTCCTAACAGCCACGGGTATTTAGTTATAGGTTGGTGTTGCCTGTGATGTGAGGTACAGTAGCGCAGTCGTCCCAGAGCTAGGCTGTGCCCATGGGGGTGGGGGTGGATTTCAACATTGGCTTTTGCTCCCTTGCTGTGCCTTTGTACCTTTTAGGGCTTGCAGCTAGGCTACACCAGCCAAGCGTGAGAAGAAGAGAGGGCTCCTGTCCTTGAGGCAGAAGGAATCATCGCCAGCACGAGAGGGGGTCGCTTGGTGGACCTTCAGGAGTATGGACGAACCTTCGACGTGGCACTGTCCTCAAGCAAAAGGAGGCATCGCTGGTGTGTGCTCACGAAGGCGTGACGACATCGCAAGAGGACACCGAACGAGGGTGGACGGCTGCTTTCTTGGATCAAGGAAAGGAGCGAAGTCGGGGACACCCTGAACACAGCGGTCATCTGCGAGAAGGCCACCGCATATACGAAGACCTGGCCAGCAAGGGGCAGGCGAAGGAACTTCTTGCAGGGAGGAGCCAGCCACCCCTGGACTTCAAAGCATTCACGTGGCTGGTTCGAGAGGTTAAGAGAGGAACAGGGATCCACTCTGTCGTCCGTTCACGGCGAGGCTCCCGCGCAGGACCACCAGGCCGCCGAGCATTCGTCGTCGCGTTCAAGGCCATGGTGGAGAGGAAGGCTAACGTCCCGCAGCAAGTCTTCAACTGCGAGAAACGGCCTTTCTGGAAGAAGATGCCTCGCCGCACCTACATCAGGCCAGGGGAGAGGAGATGCAGGCCACAAGCCTTGAAGGACCGCTTCACACTTGTCGGTTGTGTGCCAATGCCAGCGGGGACTGCAAGGGCAAGCCTGTTGGGTACCACTACCGACGAATCCAAGGGCTTTCAAGGCACACAACACCAGAAGGACAGGTGCCAGTGATGTGGCGCTCCAATGGCCCCGCGCTGGTAACACGCCTCCTTTTCGTCGAGTGGATTCAACAGCCGATTTCGCCCGAACGTGTGAAGCGTACTGGAGGAAGAGGATTTGCCCTTGAAGTGCCTCCTCCTCTTGGACAATGCTCCGCGCCACCCGATGGACGGAAGAAGGAACATCCTCGCGGATTTTCCTTCATCAGGTCCAGTTTCATGCCACCAACAAGACCTACCCTCTTGCAACCCAGGACCAGAGGTGATCGCCAACTCAAGAAGGTCTACACCAGCACCTGATCAAGCGTTGCTTGATGGACGGAGAGCACACAGCTGAACCTTCGTGAGTTCTGGAAGACAGCATTTTGACATCGTTGGTGTGCTGAGATTGTGGACTGGCCTGGCAGGCGATCACCAGCGCAACCTGATTGCGATGGAGGAAGCTGTGGCCTGATTCTCTATTCCCATGGAAGGGGTTGGACCGAGGGTGACTGAAGCCAGGTGAAGAGAAGAGGTGCACGAGGATCGTATCCATCGCAAGTCCCTGGATCGAGGTGGACACGACGACGTGGAGGAACTGATCGAGGAGACAACGAGGACCTGACAACAGAGCGACCTCAAGGCCTTTGCGGCGATGCAACACTCTGCCGTGGATGAGGACGTGCTCCATTTCGACAGGGCCAGCCGGAGGAGGGCTGCGGGGGCATCTTTGCCAACGGCAGCTTAAAGACATTCTGAGGCAATCCACAATGTGGCTTCCTTTGTGGAGAAGCACCACCCTGAGCGGTGTGACCAGCCATGCCATTGCCCATTTTGATAATGGTCTGGCCTTCTCTTAGCCCAGTTTAAGAACCTGCTGTAACGGGCAGCCAAAGGCAGACATCCTTGGACCAGTTCTTCACTAGAGAAGGGTAGGAACCGTCATCCAAAAAGGCAAAAGGTGACCCTTTAAAAAAAAGGTGACCCTTAAAAAAAAACACCAAATTTTTTTTTATTTAATGGTTAACTTTTTAAATTGGTGGCATTGGCTTAACATTGGCTTGATTTGAATTGGTTAAATTGCTTGAATTGGATAAATTGGCTGGAAGTGGTTAAATTGCTTGAATTGGATATAAATTGGCGACTGAAAGTGGTTACAATTTGCTTGGAATTGTGTGTAAATTTGGCTTTTTGGGGCTTGGCCCCTCTCCTCCTCCTTCCATCCTCCTCCTACCTGACCTCACTCTCCGAAACTCCAGGACCCAAATGCCAAGACCCAGCAAAGGTAAGAAAACACTTTTTTATTACTTCTATCCTTAGTAGATGGGATCTGACCATGGGGTTGCATTGTTCAATTTTGGTTTTTTGGCCTTGTTCCGGGTTTGAGATCTGGGTGGTACTGGTCATGGTGTTGTGATGATTTGAGAAGTGTGTGGTGTGACTTTGAAAGTCTGAGCTTGATTTGAGGTGCGGACCATAGTAGTAGTGGGTTGACTTTTTAGAGATTTGGGGTATGCTTTTGGTCATGGCTGTGATGATTTGAGAGCATGTCCCTCCTTTTACCCTTACCACCTCCTCACTCTGAGATCCAAGAACCCAGCAACACGTTTTTTTCTTTTAATCCTTTAGAATGGCCTGACCATGGGTTTGCCTGTTCAGATTTTTGGGTTTCTGCCTTTGGGTTTAGTAGTTCTGGGGTGGTATGGGGTCATGGTTGTGGATGATTGTTGAGAGTTGCTGGGATGTGGATCTGAGTTTTTTGCAAGTCTGGCCTGGCTTTGATCGGTGCCATCTAGTGTGACCATTGGGTTGGTTTTTTCAGATTGGGGTTCTTTGTGGTCATGGTGTGATGATTAAGTGATAGTTGTGGGATTGGGGATTCTGAGTTTTGCAAGTCTGTGGCCTGGCTTTTATGTGTGGCCATTTAGTAGCGTGAAACCATGGGTTTGGTTTTTTAAAAATTTGGGTTTCTTTGGTCCATGGTGGGTGATGGATTTTGAGATGTGGGATGTGTGGATCTGAGTTTTTGCAAGTCTTGGCCTGGGCTGGTGATTTGGCCATAGCAGTTGACACATGGTGTTGGTTTTTTTAAATTTGGGGTTCTTTGGTCACATTTATGTGTTTTGTGATGATTTGAGAGTGTGGGATGTGGTGGGATTCTGAGTTTTGCCCAAGTTCCGTGGCCTGGCTTTGATGTGGGCCATTACGTGCTGCACCATGGGCGTTTGGGTTTTTTAAAATTTGTGGGGTTCTTTGTCAATGGGTGGTGTGAATGATAGTTGACTAGTGTTGGGAATTGGTAGTCTCGAGTTTTGCAAGTTCTGGCCTGGCTTGTGATGTGAGCCATAGAGTGTGACCATGGGGTTGGTTTTTTTAGATTTGGAGGGTCGATTTGGTTCATGGGTGTTGTGATGATTGCGCGTTTGGGAGTGTGGGATCGGAGTTTGCAAGGTATGGCCTGGGCTTGATGATGCGGGCCATTAGAGTGTGCCCATGGGGTTGGTTTTTTAAATTGGGGTTCTTTGGTCATGTGTGTGATGCTTGAGAGTGTGGGATGTGGGGGATGAGTTCTTGCCAGTCTGGCCGGCTTTGATGTGGGCCATCGAGTGTGCCCATGGGTTGTTGGTTTTTTAAATTTGGGGTTCCTTTGGTCATGGGTCTGTTTGTGATGATTTGAGAGTGTGGGATGTGGGATCTGAGTTTGCAAGTTTCTGGCCTGGCTTGATGTGTGCCCATAGAATGTGACCATGGGGTTGGTTTTTAGATTGGGGTTCTTTGGTTCATGGGTTGTGATGATTTGAGAGTGGGGATGTGGGATCTGAGTTTGCAAGGTCTTGCTGGCTTTGCTTGGGCCATAGAGGGGTTTTTTGGTGACCATGGGGTTGGTTTTTAATTTGGGGCTCTTTGTAAGGGTGTGATTTTGTTGGGACAATTAAATTTTTTTGGGAATTTGAGATGTGTGGGATTTGGGGATCTGAGTTTTGCAAGTCTGCCTGGCTTTGATGTGGGCCCCATTAGAGTGTGCCCATGGGTTGGTTTTTTCGACTTGGGGTTCTTTGGTAGGGTTGTGATGATTTTGAGAGTGTGGGATTGGGATCTGAGTTTGCAAGTTGGCCTGGCTTGATGGGGCAGAGAGAGTGTCACTTGGGTGTTGCTTTGGTCATGGGTTTGTTTGTGAGATTTTGAGGCAGCTCCTCCTGCCTCACTCTGAGATTCCAGAACCATCAAAGCATTAAGAAAAAAAAAACAAAAACCCTTTTTTTCTTTATCCTTTAGAAACTTTAGAATGGATCCTTCCAGTCATTGTTAAGCTAATTAGTGCCTGAGGCAACTTGTATACATTGTTATTGTTTAGGGTACTTAGCTTTAATAGGCTCTATTGTGCCTTGTTTGACTTGCAGGTTCAGTCTGAGGTCTTGGAACGCATTAGTTATTTTCAATGGGAAAAAAAGGGTTTTCGGGTTTACGAAATTTTTCGGCTAAGAAATAGCGGAACGAATTAATTTCGTAACCCGGGGTACCAGTGTACTACAAAGACTTACTTATATTTGAGTGACAATGAAAAAATTTGAGATATGGAAAATTGTTTGGATAATATCTAACTGGCTATTTATTACAAGCTAAATCAAGCTTGTAATAAAAGCAAAGTCTGAAAAGGCCTGTGGCAACTATGGAACTTACTGAAGCAATTAAAAAGATTAAATCAAGAAAAGGTCCAGGCACAGATGCATTCATACTATAAGAAACTTGAAGATGAACTACTACTACCATTAAAAGTAAGTGTGATGAGCTCCTAGAAAAAAGGCAGATGCCAGATTGTTGGAGAAATGCCTCTAGTATAATGATTTATAAAGAACATAGAGATGAGACATTAACAAAGAATCATAGACCTATCTCATTAAATAATGACTATATTTACTACTATTATGGCAAACAGATTGAGAAAACATGTTTATTAAAATGTACATAAAGATCAGAGTGGCTTTCCCCCCCCAAAAAAAACCTTAAGGAAAAATGTAAGAATGGTTCTTAACGTTATTGAATTTTTGGAGCATCACAATGGGGGAAAAAGCTGTTTTGATTTGTTTTAGATGCAGAAACAATTTTGATAATATTTCCTGGAATTACTTGTTACAAGTACTAGTGAAAATGGACTTCATTAAAAATATTATTCGGGTGATAAAGACAATCTGTTCAGTCCAAAAGGCTCAGATTTTAGTAAATGGTAACACAACAAAAGCAATTGAAATACAAAATGGGACCAGACACAGTTCTCCCCTCTCACCATTACTGTTTATTTTGACATTGGAAATACTACTGAGAAATATCAGACAAGATGACAGAATCTATGATGTGAGAGTTAAAAAAAGATTAGTGTAAAGTGAGAGCTTATATGAATGATCTTGTGATAATGATATAAAACCCACTGGCCTCAATGAAAGCTCTTTTTGGGGGGGGATTAAAGTGTTTGGGACATGCTCTGAGTTTAAAGTAAACAGACAAAACAAAATTGCTGAGTAAACATATGACTTCAGAAGAGAACAATGAGCTAATTGTCCTTTACATTTTAAAATGGAAAAAAAAGGATTAAATATTTGACAATTGCAATTAGTAAGAATAACAAATTGTTATAAAAAAATAAATAATAGATTGTTATTTTATAACAATTATGAAAACATCTGGAAAGAAATTAAAAGGGATAAAGGGCCGGAACGGACTGGCAAGTTAATCTGCCTGCTGGCCAGCTTGGGAACATGGTGCTTACACGCCACACACTCCCAAGACATCTGGAAGACGCCCAGAAGCCGGCCAGCCAATCACACAGGTGCAGCTTCAGGATGCTCCAGGGGCGAAGTTGCCCTGGGTTTGTGGCCAAGCCGCTTAAGGTGGCTTTTTACCAGTCAAAATAGGAATGGATCTTTTCTGCTCCTATTTGGGCTGGTATCGGGGTGCATTGGGGCCACAGCATGTGGTTGCTGTGGCTCTGAAGTGACCAGTTCTGGGGCAGCCCCAATCCACCCTTTTTAGACCTTCTGTTTCAGCCCTTAAAAACAGGGAAAGTTAAATACATCCCTTTTAGGCAGAATTGCAGTAATAAAAATGTTTTGCCAAGCCTTTTATTTCTGTTTCAAACAATCCATGTTATATTGTTCAATGGCAGAAAGAGATTTTTACATTTGCCTAGCAGACAAAGAAATTCAGAATAAAATTTGTAACACAGTAAGATGCTACGGAAAGATGTGGCTTGGGCAGCCCTAATGTCAAATTGTACTATGAGGCCTCTTGTTTTGTATAGTTGAAGGTATGGATATTGCTTAGAGATGTGAGACTCTTGGAACTTAAAAGCCATAATTTAAGATTTGGTTTGCATGGTTTTATTTAGTATGATAAAATCAAAGTACAAGCTGAATTTTTAAAATCACTATTAGAATGGTTCTCATACAAAGTTCATACAGGTATGAACAGATACTTTTTCCTGAGATAATATTAGCCACTTCACTGCAGGAAGCTTTTCTTTTTTTAAAGGAAAGAATGGATTAAAAATTGGAGATGCTTGTTTTATGATGTTCTTTTGTACTCTGCATGGGAGAGTTGAAACTTGAAATCAAGAGAAAAGATTCTTAAGGAAGGAAAGTTTGCTTATAATAGTAAGCAAAGTCTGGGAATGGCTTATAGTTATAAGCAAGATTGGCTTACAACTTCAGGACAGATCAAGAGAAATGCAGATTGGGATAGTTGGGGCATATGCGATTATTCAGGGAAACTTTTCCGCCGAGATGCCTTGGAAGCGATTTGATGCCTATCCTGGTTTTAGGTCACTCTCAGATGAATTAGTGTAGTTATCCACACTTCAGTGTTCAATGAATACTTTAAGAACTTTTACCAAGACACTAATCCCACGCAGAAAGAAGAATTTAGCTTAGACTGCTTAAAGCAAAATTTAAAAAAAATCTGGCACATAAAATATAGCTAGTCTAATAAGCATGAAAAATTGAGTTAATGTGCAATAACGATCCTAATGCATTAATGTGATAGCAATTTCAGAAATTTAATTGACAAGATAGTTTAATGAAGTATAGGATGTTAAATTTGTCATTCATCATAAGTCTTACTAAACACCATTTTGCTAACGACAGACTAAATCTGGTGTGTGTGTGAAATAGGAAGATTTACCTTGACAAGCCATTATATATTCCCATTATTTCTTCTACACACTGTTTTGTCCACTAAGACCAACGGCAGACATCACAATAATTATCTGTACAATTATCTCTACACAATTTTGAACACTAAATCAAATCAGCCCAATAATCACTTGTAGTATGTGAGTTTAACAACCACACACTCTTTTGGAAGTCTTAATAAGTAAATATTGTATGGTAGGGGAAGCTTAGCAAGCTTTTAGTAGGCCAACTTCAGTTTGTTGCTTCTCATTGTACAGGCCAGTCTACATTTTTGTTTGTTTTGTTTTTATTTAGAATACCCTGCTTTTCAGCCACTAAAGCTTTCAGAACAGCTTATACATTGTTATTTTGACAGTTCCCAGCCCTCAGGCTTACAATCTAAATAAGACATGACACATAAGGGAAAGGGAATGGCAGTGAGGGAGAATATGAAGACCAACAGAGCTTCTCTCATTCTGAGGCCCGGACTGTGGCAGTTGGGATGGAGAGAGGGCCTTTCATCTTCTTCTGGGCCTAGGCATGATGGAGCATCTTCACTCTTTTCTCCTGGCGAGTAAAATAATATCAGAATTTCCACACAGGATCCTGTTCCTTGTGCATTAGTTGTTCACTTGGTAGGTAACTCAGTATGATATTAAGCTAGTTTTGGGTAGCAGCATTTGGCATGAGCTCATCTGAAGATCTATTTCTTAAGATTCTAGCAAGCATTAAATGTTCGCTTTCCACTGTTTTCCACTGACATCTGAGGATCTGGAGCGTTAACTATCTCAGAGCTCTTTAAAATGGGAGATGACTGATCACTGTCCTTCTCATAACATACTATCTTATATTCTTTGTCATCACATTTGGCACATAGGAATTTAATCAAGTACATAAAATCACAACTCTCCTTCTCACTCTCATTGATCATTTCAATTTCTCAAAAGGTCAGTCTCTCCAGCCTGTCTGCTTTGACTATGTGTCCTTGCTGGTGAGCTTGGCTAGTCAGTTCATCTGATACTAGGAAAGACTACTACTAGTTCTCTCAGGAGTCTTGGTGGATTCAGATACATCTGCCTCCACACTGGGCCAGACTTTGAGATCATGCATGCCTTGGCAAAACATGCCATATGTTCCCAAAAGCAAGACTTTTTACCACATGGGTACTGCTTCACCAGGTCCACAAACATCCCATATCATGACAGCCACCTGAGCATTCTTAGGCAAGTCTGAGTACTTCACTGGCAGTTTGAATCATTTGTACCACTTCCACTTAGTTCTGAAAGCTTTGTAGGATGTCCAAGTGGGAAGAATGAGGATCTTCCCCTCTGTAAAGACTTGGCAGGTCACAAGTAAGTCAGAACAGGTTTGCTGATGCAACTCCAAATACTTCAGAATGGGTTTTTCCCAAACAGGTTTATAGTTCTTCTGCTCTCTTTTCAATTCCAAGCTTCCTATCTTGTACTGCACACCGATGCCTAGATCACAGATCATATATAACAGACTTTTTCTGCTTCCCACATGGCAGCTGCTCCACTCTTGCATCTCTGGCAGCTTATGTACATGCTCCTTTCATGGTAGCATCAATCATCACTGCACATTTTTAAAAATCCATTCCAAAATCATTATAGCTTTTCTCCAGTAGGCAGTTTTACAGGAAGGACAAAGTGAAGAACAGATGAAGGTAAAGCCCCACCATATCATTGCCAAACTCTGTCAACAGAACCACCACTTCTCTTGCCTCTGGAAGAGCCATCAGGTATTCTTCTGAGGGCCGCCCTTGGGTCTCCAGCTGCAAACGTCCATTGTATAATAATCACACATTACATCTGGAGCAATCTGGGTCATGTTTATGGTCTCTGCTGCTGGTCAGAGCTCTATGGATTTTATTCATGGTAACAGCTACACAATGGGGGGAAACCAGCCATATGCTTCTGCCATGGATGAATTCTGTGGCAAACTAAGGACCATTTATGACTCTTAAGATCTGTATAGTTAATTCAAAGTCCAGTTGGTAGGCTGCTGAAGTTTGGAACTGAAATTGTATCTTGCGAGAGCTTAAATAGCCTCACTGACTTTCTCTTTCTGAGTTCAATTCAAGATGCTGGTATTTATCTTTAAAACCTTATATGTCTTAGGACCAAGAATCATCTGTCTCTGTCAGTCTGCTGGTATGCTAAAATCCTCCAGATACCCTCAGCATCCAAGGAGAGAACTTTCTTAGCAGTGTTGGTGTCTTGGTTATGGAAAGCACTGCTCTGGTCTGCATTTCATAGTGCTCATTTTCACTTTCCCAAACCATTTAATGTCTTTATTCCCTTTAAAATCAAGTTATTTTATTTGTAAATGCTGCTTCTCATTTTTATACTGTGGATTAAAAAAACAAACTACAGCCAGCCCTCCACATCCGTAAGGATGAGGGGTGCAGGACCCCCATAAAAGTGAAAAAGTATGTGAATACACTGGAGGTTGTGAAATGGCACCTGGGAGGATCCCTGGAGAGGAAATACAAAGAATGCGTACCTGGTGGAGAGGCTACATGACTCCTGCCCCATCCTAAAGGCTGGGGCCATCATGTGTGCATTAAAAGTGAAGACCCACATTATGAGAGGAAATGGGGGATGAGCCATCACAGTGCTTTAGGAGGCAGTTGGCTGTGGCTATCCCTGGTGCTCTGCCTCCCCCAGCCCTCAAGCCCAACACTGCATTCACACAACCATGTGGGGCTGTGTGCAGATTAATACAAATATTAATCTGCACACAACAATGCCAACCACCTTCCGAAGCCTGTTGTTCTGTGGTCTGTACACAGCAATACTCCCTTTCCAGCACCCATCTTTTTCACCTTCCTTCTCTCCTCAGTGAGGCATGCTTGCCTCTGCGTGTCTGAAACGGGGAAAGAGTTGCTGGACTTCTTTTTGACAACCCTGCTCCCATGCTCCTCTTCTCCCCACCACCTATTGGCAGTTAAAGTGGTGTCAAAGTGCATTAATTCTACAGTATAGATCCACCTTAAGCCACAACGAGAAAGAGTTTGAAGTGTGCAATAATTCTGTCTTAATAGCAACATGTCATTTTTAATGTGATTTGTAGTTAACTGTTATAGAACCAAACAACATTTCCAGTCCAGTAGAATTTATTTTAATCCAAGCATTTGTCTATCTCCTCTTAGCCCACCAGGGCTCCTGAGATGTTGCTGTTGTTCTTTCTTGATGTATACAGCAAACAAAAACACATAAGACAAGTAAAAATACCCTTAAGAGAGACTATGGGGCAGAACAGGTGAGGAGACAAAAGCGGCTCAAATGTTCTTTTTCTGAAAGTGGTTCGAAACCCCGCTGACTGCATGGGCCACTCCCACGGCCCAACCGCACAGCACAGTGTCAAGTTACACCACTGAATAATTTTTTTGTCTCCTCCCACCATCCGTGCACACCATCACACAAACATACTGCCAGCGACTGCCTGCTGCCTAGATGCCATCCCGATGGATGGCTGCCATTTTGAATGGCCACACAGTTGCACCTGTGATCCTCCCCCAGGACAGGGCATTGGAGCATCGGTATGCCCAATAAAACACTGGCAAAGCAGTCATGCTCCCCTACATGCCCCTTTCACCCCATGCCCTCTCTTGATCTGTCTTTTTTGTGTATGTTGTTAATACATCCATTGGAGGTGTCACACTTTTGCTTTTTTGCACTGGAACTCCGACCACTTGGATACAGCAGCTCCACCCTTTTTAAATTTGCATCTGCACCAGTGCATTTATATGCAGCTTTAGGGTTAGGATAGATCACTCCTTTAGAACTGTTCTGGCAACAGGGCCTTTATATGTATGGTTGAAGATACACATTTTCTGGGCTAAATTGGAATATTGGGAGTGGACTGTAACTTCAATCCAGTTTCTGCAGGCCTTGGAGGTGTGCATCATCTGAACACCCCACCTTCAAAGAGGTTTGAAATAACTTTATATAGCCTGCGTGTTTCTCCCCTAAAATAGCCTTTTATTTTTTAAAAAAAGTTTTAACAAACCACAGACAGACCTAAAACAATATATAAAGCCACCCCAATTTTAAGGACAAGGCTTGTCAAAACAGTACAGTCTTGGTCACCTTATGGAAGGTCAAGAAGGATGGAACCAACCTGACTTCCTTTGGGAAGAATCTCTACTGCCTGGGTGTTGTTAGGTGCCTTTAAGTTGACTCTGACATATGCTGGGGCGCTTTCTTGCCAAGATTAATCCAGAGGAGGTTTGCCAGCACCAGGCTTCCTCTTAGAATGAAAGAATACGACTTGCCCCAGGTCACCCAGTTGATTTCTGTGGCTGAGCAGGAATTTAAACCTTGATCTCCCAGAGTCCTAGTGCCACACTCATACCACTATATCATACTGGTTCTGGGGTCCTGCTACAGATTCAAATTATTTCTACCATTACTATGGTAGCTAAGACATGGCAAACGTGACTAATTTGGGTTTTGTTGATCTAGTTCACAGGTAAACTCATGGTAAAATCTGCTAAATTTCTTCAAGTGAATATCTGGAACCAAAATTACAAGGGGGTGCAGTGTGGAAAGAAAAACAAATACAACAGGTTCAAACAATCTGAAATGCCTAATTTTGGATCACTGATTTTCCTTTTGAAATGAATTTTGAATTGATTTGTCCTTTTGAAATGTTATTGTACTTTTTAAGTACAGTAAGATCGCTCCAGGAGAACATGGAGTAAATCTCTGTTGCACTTGTATCTATATTAAGCTTACATAGAAAAGGTCACATTTATAATCTGATCCACATTTATAGCTCATACTTAGGGGCAAGCATGAACTTTCAATGAATGAAATACAATCCATGTGATAAAAGGTCTCTTGTTAGAGTCACTGGGGAATTAAAACTCTTATATTAAAATTAAACTATGACCATTGTTTGAATAGTCTAATGTGCTTAACAACTTGCAGGATTAAGTATCTGTACAGGAAAAGAAATAACAGATTTTGCCATTTAATACAAATACCTTTGAAACTTCCGTTAATGCAAAAACCTTGAAACTACAAGAAGCAGCTTTTGCTTCACAAGCTTATAAGCATTTGTTAATTTCACCGAGGAGTTCCCAGTATAGAATGGGTGGAGAGCCTGTGGCCCTCTAGATGTTATTCAGAAAGCTGTCCTCAAAGAGAGAACTGTTATATTTCCCAATTACTCAGAATACTTTAAAAAACCTACTCCAAGAAATTTTCAGTCTGTTTTTTGTTTGGTTTGGTTGTTGTTGTTTTGCTACCATCACAGGAAAATAAGGAGAAAACACCTGATGCATGCACAAACACATTATAAAAAATTGGCTACAAGTGAATTCAGGATAAATCTGAACCCTTTTCACCATAACCTGCACAATTTAACTTACCCGGCAGTGCAAACATTTTGACTATACACACAAATGAATTACATTTAACAAGAGAACATGATGAAAAAGCCCGCCGTAGCTGGCATGCATCAATAAATATTTTAGACTGCAACCCAAAATAAGACTTGCTAGGGAGTAAGACCCATTTAACAGAGTGAGATTTACTTCCAAATACACATGTATGAGATTGGCCAACCTTCTGTGAAGAGGAATGCTTTTTTAAGAAAAAAAGACAAAGAAACACAATCTGAAGTTATGTCTCATCTTTATGTTCTGATGTGCCACATAAATATAACCACCAGATTTAATGAAACTTACAATCTAAGTTGTGTAATGTAATATATAACCAGCTGTAGTAGGATTATAAAGACAATAGTCCTATATATCTGAGTCCTAATGAACCCAATTAAGTAGAAGTTAGGATTTTACCACTGAATTAGGAACAATAGGGTAGCATGTTTCAGTGAAATATACTAATTTAATACAGAATATGAAAGAGAGAAAGTATGTAAGTCGGTGTGATGTAGTGCTTTGAGCACTGAAGTATGACTCTGGGTTTAATCTCTACTCAGCCATGGAAACCTGCTGGGTGCCCTTGGATGAGTGACACATTCTGAGCCCCAGAATACTCTGTGATAGATTCATCTTAGGGTCACCATAAACTGAAAATGACTTGAGGACACACACAACAACAACAACAATAAAATGTGCATTGAATATATGTTACCTTACTAGAGTTGCTTCTGATAGCATTCATTTTTTCAAAGTGAACCAACTGCTTATACATTAAAATATGAGTAAGGGGCACAATAACTTCCTGGTAAACATTCCCTGCAATTCTTCTTTGAATCAGTGGCATATTTCAACAAATGCAAAGGTATTATTCAGGACTCAGTGTGCATGTCTGTGTGGTAGACATGAATATTCTAATAAAATATGATCTCTGTGAATTATTTCTGACAGCTGTGTCCTGCATGTCGCCTTCAGACAGTACACTTAAGGCCATGGGTTTTTTAAACAACAATCTTAAACCAAACCTTCCCCATCCCAGAAGTACATATTAAATCCAGCATTTAAAAAAACATGAAAATTAGTTTAGTTTTGAGCTCCAGTTATTATCTACAAATGCAGAACCCCAATTTTTATGATCCTCTGCTGCAAAAATGAACTGGAAATCTCAAAAAAGTTTCCAATATGGAAGTCCATGTTATTGTTATATTTTTAATAGGCCAACCAAACCAATACAAAAACAAAACAAAAAACCAACACCGACTCTCAGTTACCTTTATATGAATTTTAGAATTTTTCTTACAGTCAACGTGGCCACCCCAGTATTTAAATAGAGGGGGAAATCCTTGTGAATCTAGCCAATAGAAAAGACAGCAAGAAGCACATCAATGTTCAGGGTAAGAGCACTGCCTTATGTTTTTTTCCTCATTTTTTAGACCTGGTGTTTTATCTGCAGTTAATACTTACTCTATCATACCTAATGGCATCACAAGGGACTGCCTCTTGTAACATTACCCTTGCTATATCATCAGGGCACACCTCTTGTGACACCACAAATCCTTGTCCCAAGTTCTCTTTGGTGCTGAAATCTCAGACTCTAAGATAGTATTCATTTGGCAACTCTACCTGACACTAGCAGAACCTAAGTCACTTCTGGTTCATCATCTGGGAAACTGAGAGGAGACATAGTTGCAAGGCAAGGACCTGCAGACACATCATGCTAGAGAAGTCACCAGCCTGAAAAATTGGAGAGGTATTGCCAATTAGTGGGAAGCAGGATCTACTGGTAGATCCTGGATGTTTTGCAGTATATCACCAAAGGTTTCCAACTCTAACTGCAATGACTTAAGAAAGTTCATCTTGCTAAATTAGGCCACTCAGAAGGAACATTTGGGGGAGAAAACCAGATCCTACTGTATGTGGAAGTACTTAAGAATCAGGTTTTAAAAACAAATTCCTGGCCTAACCAAGTGAGCTCACAGGCATCTCATTCATTCATTTTTTACATATGTCCATGCTGTAGCTGGTCCTCGCTGATTGTTGTTGTTGTGTGCCTCCAAGTCATTTTTTACTTACCCTAAGGGAAATCTATCACAGGGTGTTCTTGGCAAGTTTCTTCAGAGAGGGTTTGCTATTGCCATCCTCTGAGGCTGAGAGAGTGTGACTTGTCTACAGTCACCCAGTGGGTTTTGATGCTCAAGCTGGGAATCAAACCCTGATCTCTAGAGTCATAGTCCAGTGCTCAAACCACTACAATAGACCAGTAAAAAACAAGGCAGATCTGCAAGCCTGACATTTGCCTAGTGGCTTGCATGTACATTCTACCAAACCAGATGGACTTATCTAACCATAAGGCAGTCTCTTAGGGTCTAAATTCTAAAAGCCATCTAAAGAGCAATCCCACAACTTGCTCCTCCAGAAGCTTAAGGCTTGAAACAGGCTGTGTTAGTCTCATTGCCTGGACATGCCCTTCTGTGCTCTGCTATGCTACAGTGTAATCCACCCCTGCAGGAGTATGTGGTGACAACACTATTGTGAGGCAGACTAAGGTGCCCACAACAGCAGCTTCTCAGCTAATCTCCCTGAGTCACCAGCAGTTCCCTACTATTAGAGGTCAGAGCTGTGCATGCTACACTGCCTGTGCTGGGACCCCCAAACTAGCCTGTTGCATCTGCTGTGGTGGAGGGTACTATCCTGTCACCAGTACAAAAGTAAGATTTTGCTGGCAATCCAGCCAATCTCTGTATATGGCATGGGAAGGCGCTGCCAGTCTGTTTTTCACCATATCTTGGGCCAATCCTGGGAAGATACATCACTGCAGAGGTTCACACGAAGACTGCAAATATGAGAAATGGTTTGAGGGAGACTTAGATTTGAATTTTCACTTTCACTGTGTGATCTGGGCACTACTGTTTCTAAACAAACAATCTAGCAGAGGATTTGTTGTCAAGCCAGGGAGGAAAAAAGGAGGAGAACCATGTACACCACTCTGTGCTCCTTAGAGAAACAAAAAGATAACAAAGTACATGGGGATTTATTATGCTGCTAAATTAGACATATGCGTTTTCATTAGTGAATTTTAAATTTCCATTTGCCAAACTGTAAATGAAGGACAGTAAAGGATAGCATCCATACCCTTGAGAATTATATTTGTACTTCTTACTTTAGTATCTTTTGGATGGAATATTTAAACTCTCTCTGACCTTTGTGGTTAGCACATGTGCAATGTAACCTTAAGTTGCTTTAGGTGTGCCCAGATCCTTGGAAAGCAACAGCTCTCAGTGCACTCAACTAGGCGTACAGGTCTCTTTAATGCACTGATTCAACACAAATCAACTTTTGAACCAATCCTATTCACAGTTTAGTATGGCTGGAAGGAGCTGAGTGGAGCAAAAGAGCAACTTACGTTATGTGCATGAGTACCACTAATGAGTTAGGGACCTTTAAACACTAAACAGTTAGAGCAGTATGATTCCACTTTAAATACAAAAGCTATGGAACCACAAGGTTTGGAAACATGAGGTACAGTGGGCCATCCACATTCACTGGAGTTAGGGATACAAGATCCCTGTGAAAGTGGAAAAACTGTTTTATTTTGTTTACCTGAGAGAACACTTCTCTAGCCATTTGTAGGTCCTCCAGTGCAACTCTATTGTCATCATCTGATAAATGCTGACCACAGAATTGGACTAGAGGACCTACAAATGCCTAGAGAAGTGTTCTTTTTAGGAATCTCTAAGTCCTCCAGCACGGTTTCTGCAGACACTGCCCACAGAGTTGAGCTGGAGGATCCAGAGATTCCTAAAAAAGAACATATGGATCAAATCCACGAATAATCAAACTCACAAAAGTCAAAGTCACAGTTGTGGAGGACTGATCATATTTAGAATTCTAGACAGATAACACAGCCTAGAAGCTCCAAGAGATGCAGCCATAGCAGTTGAAGTAGAATTATAGTGCTACAACTCAGGCAACTCTTGTTAACAGTGCTGCTCAAGGCCTATGGACATCACTCAGGCAAGCAAATTACAGTGAGCCCTTGTTATCCCACCGGGGTTTGGTTCCAGAACCCTCTGTGGATAACAAAATCCGTGGATGCTCAAGTCCCATTAAATTAATTAATTAATTAATTAATTAATTTAATGGGACTTGAGCATCCACGGATTGTAATTAATTAATATTATTATTATTATTAACCTTTATTTGTGAAGCGCTGTAAATTTACACAGCGCTGTATACAATGGCATTGTAAAATGGTGCCCCTTACATAAAATGGCAAAATCAAGGTTTGCTATTTGGAACGTATACTTTTTTTTGAATATTTTCAAGCCGTGGATGTTTGAATCTGTGCATTAAAAAATCCATGGATAAGGAGGGCTGACTGTACATCTTGATGGAGGATGGCAATGGCAAGAAAACCCTAGGATAGGGTTGCCATTCAGTCAAAAATGACTTGGAAGCACACAACAAAAACAACAGTGTGTCCATATGCACACATCTAATTTTCCTTTCTTTTCAGAGATTAAAATTAATAACCATACCTTTGCATACACATTGGTTTCCATTCATTTTGTAGCACTTATTATTACTGTGAAAATATCCCATTTTGCCCCCAAAATTGGGGCACAAAGCAGCTTACAAATTAAAAAAGCAATACAGTACGTACAGTTAAACCATGCAAAAGTGGGCATGACAATAGAGCTACACTAGTATAGCATTAATACTAGTTAATACTCAAATACACAAAGAAATCTAAAGCTGTTTTTTAAAGACAGTCTTTTACAAAAGTTCTTGAAACTGGGTGGAAGTAAGCAAAGGCATTTTGAAGGTTTGGCTCTTTTATTTTTCTCTTTTTCTTTTTTTGAGGGTGTGTGTTTACATTAAATGGGTGGATTTTTACATTTGCTTCTTCCACCCATTCCCTTCCTACACTTTCTAGAGGGCAGTCTATGTGCTCAAAGTTAGTCAGTGGCCACAGCTGATAAGGAATACGAAGAGCTTTAGCCGCAGCTGGCGGGGAGAGATTCTGGACTCAGCCCTCCACCTGGGCTGTATCCACACTGCAGAAATAAATCCAGTTTGACACCACTTTAACTGCCATGGTTCTATGCTATAGAATGCTACAACAAAGCACCATTCCCAGAATTTCATAGCATGGAGCCAAGGCAGTTAAAATGTTGTCAAACTAGATCATTTCTGCAGTACGGATGCAGGCCTGGTTGAGAGTCCCAGGAAAGAAAGGCCCAGTCCACATTGCAGAAATAATCCAGTTTGACACTACTTTAACTGCTCTGGCTCTGTGGTATAGAAAAAGTAGTTATAAGGTAGCCTCACTCGTCTTACAGGATGAAGTAGGAATTATCTGGGAGACATTTAACATTTAAGAGTTTTGTGGCAAACTGGAATACACTGTTAATCTTCAGCCATGGAACGCTACTTAATACAGGTCCAAAACACACTGCAGAAATAATCCAGTTTGAGAATGCTTTAGCTGTCCTGGCTCAGTGCTAAGGAATCCTGGGAATTGTAGTTTATTGTGGCACCAGAGCTCTCTGACAGAGAAAGCTAAATGCCCCACAGAATGAGTGTTCCCAGAATTCCCTAGCATTGAACCAGAGCGGTTAAAGCCATCCCAAACTGGATTATTTCTGCAGTGTGGATTGGCCCAAAGTCTCCCAAAATTCCACACATTGACTTAAAAAATTAAAGAGGATGCTGGTGACCTCCATGGGAGGAAGAGACTGAAGAAGCAGAGCGAGAAACAGGTGAAGAAGAAGAGGAGGAGGAGGAGGAGGAAAAGCAGCATTAAAAGGCAACTGACAACATTAGACAAAGTTACTTTTGGAACCTGCCACTTCCAAACTCTGCTGGGCAAGGCTGAAAGTGACTGACAGCCCCCCCAAATCACTTTTCTTTGCTATAACCCCAACAAAGCGGAGCAGAATTTTCCCCTGGGAGGGGTGACCAGATGTCCTCACCCAAAGGAGGACAAAATGTAGGACATTCAAGCTATAGGATGTTCCAAAAGAAAAGCTCAAAACACTAACATACATCTAAACTCATGCTGCTTAGTCCTGCTCAAAATGGAGGACACTTTGGCATTCCTCCTGGAGTACAAAAAATGGAAGCTAAAAACACTGCTATCAATATAAATTCACGCTGCTTAGTCCTGCTCAAAATGGAGGACACTCTGGAATTCCTCCTGGAGTGTATTATTATTATTGTTAGACTATTTATATTTTAGACTATTTATACCCTGCTCTTCAGCCACAGAGGCTCTCAGAGCAGCTTACAAAATGGTTATAAATATAAATACATGCTTCTTGAGTCCTGCTCAAAATGGAGGACGCTTTGGAACTGATAGAAAAACAGAAGCTAAAAACACTGCTGTAAATCCAAATACGTGCTTCTTAAGCCTGCTCAAAACGGAGGACACTCTGCAATTTCTCCTGGATTAGAGGCTACAAAAAAACCCCTACTATAAATACAAAGCCATGCTGCTTAGTCCTGCTCAAAATGGAACTCCTTCTGCTCTGCCATAAAGAGAAAAGCCCTGCTTCTGACTCCTGCTGAGAATGGAGGAGGCTCAGGAGGAGGCAGAAGGCTGAAAGGCGGCGCAGGTCCTGGGAAAGGAGGACGCTTGGGGAAAGGGCCCCTCCAAGTCCTCCACCGGGAACAAAGGAGCCAAGTTGGGTTTACCCTCCGCCTCCATCCTTCTCCGCCCAGGTGCGTCTCTCTCTGCAGGCAGCGCTCTGCTTCTCTCTCGCAGAAGGGCCCCAGCAGCGCTGAAGCCCCAGCAAATGGCCGCAGGTGGCTAAGGAGCCGGAGGGCCAGAGAGCAACAAGGAGCCTCAACTGGGGGCCTCCATCCATCCACACACAGAGCCCGCCCTGGCTCCGCCTCCGGCTATAAATACCCTCCCGCGCCTGGAGCTGAGCTCAAAGAGGGTCAGGCTGAGGTGATACAGGAGGAGAGGCCCCTCAGTCAGGAGGAGCCAAAGAGGGGGGAAGACTAGAGGGGCCTTGGGTATCCAGCTATTCCCTCAGTCTATTTATACATACCCTGCTCTTTGGGAAGGCCCTCCAATGGTTAAGTCAGACACTTCCCTGCCCTCAGGCTTAGAATTATAGCTAGAAGAGACCCCCCCCAGCAAAGGCCACCCAGTCCAACCCCATTCTGCCATGCAGGAATACACAGACTCAAAGCACACACACCCCTCCCACCAAATGGTTATCCAGCCTCTGTTTAAAGACTGCCAAAAAAAAGGAGACTCTGCCACATGTGTTCTTTGGTTTTTTTAGGACTTCAGCTCCCAGAATCCCACACTATTGGCCAACATGGCTAAGGCTTCTGGGAGCTGAAGTCCAATCTCTCTCAAAGGGCACCGTTTGGGGACTGCTGGACAATAGCCCTTACTGTTAAGTTGAGGTGGAATCTCTTTTCCTGCAGCTTGCATTCATTGTCCCCGGGTCCTAGTCTCTGGAGCAGCAGAAAACAAGCTTGCTCCCTCCTCAACATGACATCCCTTCAGATATTTAAACAGGGCTATCATATCACCTCTTAACCTTCTCTTCTTCAGGCTGAACATGCCCAGCAGCCTAAGTCGTTCCTCATAGGGCTTCATGGTTTCCAGATCCTTCACCATTTTAGTCGCCCTCCCTTGGACACACTCCAGTTTCTCAACATCCTTTCTGAATTGTGATGCCCAGAACTGGACACAATATTTCAGTTGGGGCCTGACCAAAGCAGAACAGAATTGAACAATTACTTCTCTTGATCTAAACACTATACTGTACTTCTATTGATGCAGCCTAGAATCACATTGGTCTTTTTGAGCTGCCGCATCACACTGTTGACTCATGTTCAACTTGTAGTTTACCAGGTGGCTTAACCTGTTTACATAGGTTTTCTCCATCTCAGTGGCACCACAAATTATAAACACACATACTATGGGTTTGGTGTTATCTGCCCACAAGCCATCCCTGATTCATGGCAACCCTGTGGATAAGACATCTCCAAACACCCCGTCCTCCATAGGTCTTGCAAATTCATACTTATGACCTCCTTAATAGACTCCATCCACCTCGCATGTAATCTTTCTCTCTTTCTACTATCTTCTAGAAGTGGCATCACTAAAGAGGTGACGCAGCGTGGTCTGCACCAGGTGACACCCCAGAAAAGGGGTGACACCCAGTTGGACCCTCATCCCATGCCATCCTGTCCTTTTCTTCATGAGGAAAAGGATAGGGTGGCAGCAAGGAGGGCTGCGTATGCACTGCCCCAAATGCACTACTCCCCCAAAGCCCCACCCACTGCCTTCTCCATTTCCTAGCATTGTTGTCTTTTTAAATGACTCCTGCCTTTTCATGATGAGGCTAAAGGAGGACATAGTAAGTCACCTTGGCTTCCAGGGAAATTTCTGGCTTAATTTCTGGTCAAGAACCCACTTGTTTGTCCTTTAGCTGTCCATGGTATCCTCAGTGCTCTTCTCCAGCACCACAGCTCAAATGAGTTAATTATCCTCTTGTCTGCTCTCTTCACTGTGCAGCTCTTGCATCCATAATGCATGGTGATGGGGAATACAATGGATTGGACATTTCTAACTTTACAGTGTTCAGTTGAATATCTTTGCACTTTAGGATCTTCTCCAGTTTTTTCACAAATTGCCCTTCCCATTCCTATTGTTCTTCTGATTTCTTGACTGCAGTCTCCATTCTGGTCAATGTTTGATCCAAGGTACAGGAATTCTTTAACTGTTTTAGTTTCTTCATTGACTAAATTGAATTTATATAGTTCCTCTTTGGTCATCATTTTTGTTTTCTTTATAATAATAATAATAATAATAATTGTTTTATTTATATACCGCTATTCCAAAGATCATAGCGGTGAACAGCAAGTAAGCTAATTAGCAAGTAAGCTAATTTGCCCCCCAACAGTCTGGGTACTCATTTTAGCGACCTCGGAAGGATGCAAGCCTGAGTCGAGCTTGGGCCCTTTGCTGGTCTTGAACTCGCAACCTTGTGGTTTCGAGTGAATGGCTGCAGTACAGGCATTTATGTTTAGGAGTAGGCCTGCCTTTGCACTTTCTTCTTTAACTTGCCTTAGTAACTATTCCAAGTCTATGATGCTTTCAGCTAGTAGTGTTGTGTAGTATGTATATCTTAGATAGTTGATATTCATTCCTCCTATCTTTAACCTTTACTCTCTTGAGTCTCTTTGGAAGCAAAATTTTACTAAAGTTTCCTAGACCTAGGCTCAAGCTGCCAACACAATCACCACACAACATGAGGCCATTTCTGCTCATCTCCTTTCCTTTCCCACCTTGGGGCCTGCCAGGGAAAGCGGGAAAGGGGTGGAAGAATAAGGTGGCTATGTTACGCCTGTACACTATCAACCAGAGCCTGCAGGGCAGAAAGAGGCTCCTGCCAATGCCAGTCTTCTTGCACAGTTTCTTCCTTCGTTGCCACTGCCACATTTTAACCTATCCATCAGCCTGTGATAAAAGAGAAATCCAGGATTCACTGCTTCAATTGTCCCAGCCAGCTGGGACAATTTTTAGTTCCTCCAATCCAGGATTTCCCAGGTTTTCTGGGACAAATGGCAACCCTAATCATGTGGGGAAATGGCTTACAAAAGAGAGAAACTGCACTTCATGTTTGTTGTTGGTAATGGCCCACTTCAATTCATGGTGACACCACAAATTAGACATCCCCAAGCCCTTCTGTCCACCACAGCTCTACTTTGGTCCTGCAAGCTCAGTGCTGTGGCCTCCTCTTTTCTGCAATCCTCCAACTTTCCTAGCATTATTGTCTTTTCTAATGAGTCTTGCCTTTTCATGATTTGAAGAAAATACGACAGACTCAATTTAGTCATCTTGGCTTCCAGGGAAAGTTCAGGCTTGATCTGTTCTGGAATCCATTTGTTTGTCTTTGGGGCCATCCTCTGTATCCTCAGCATTCTTCTCCAGGACCATATCTCAAATAAGTTCATTTTCTTTCTTTGCTGACAAGGTTTCACAACCATAGACAGTGATGGGGAATACAGTGGCTTGGGACATCCAAACTTCAATGTTCGGTTTTATATCATTGCACTTTAGGATCTTGTCTTGTTCTTTTATAGATGCCCTTCCCAGTCCTGGAGTCTTATCACCTGAGAAAACAAAGCAGAAATAGAGCTAGAGAATAGTGGTTTTCTCTCCACTTTATGGCATGAAGTCATATGGCTTCAATTCTCTTCCCACAGAGACAGTTGTAAAAGTACTTTTTTTTTTCCTAGCTGGAAAAATCTGTTCACCAAAAGACTTGATTTTACAACTGTCTCCTGCAGGAAGACAACCAAAGCGCTACATTGTCATGTGGTAAGGCATGGAGAAAGTGGCTACTCTCCAACTCTATTTCTGCTTTGTTTTCTCATGCGGTAAGGCTCTTCTTCAGATTTTTTGACTGCAATCTCTGTTCTGATTGATGATTGATCCAAGGTATGGAAAATCTTTAACTATTTCAATTTTGTTTCATCTACATGTGAAATTCATGTGAAAGCAATGAGTTGTGCAAGATTCCCCAGTCCCTACATAACTGTAGCAATTATGCTAATGTTTTTAATCCTCTGCTATTTCCATTAATCAGATAGGGAATGGAAATAGAACAAGAATCTATCTCCACCCCACCCTTAACTGCATGAACATATAGAGGAGGAAAACGAGCTGATAAAGATTAGTATAACATTGCAGGCTGCTAGGAAGCAGTCCCATCTTTTTGGAATGCTCCCCATGTGACATACACACATGCACAGACCTTGTTAGGAAGAGAAAAGATATAATTCAGTCCAGTCTTTCTCCTGCTATACTGGCTTTTTATATGGGTAGAGCTGATTGTAGAGAATGAGGTATACAAAGGGTATTCTTCCTGAGAATTTTGGCTTGTAGTTCCCAACACTCTTCATCACTGGTTATGCTGTTTAGTGCTTATGGGAATTTCAGGCCAACAACTTCTAGGGAGCCTCACTTTGCCTAAGACTGACACAGTGGAATATTAAATAGTATGTTCTTCCATCTATCAACTGTCCCAATGCAGACCTTTCTAGTTTCTTATTTGTGTACCTCAGTGCTATTTTGCACTATACAGTGGGCCCTTGTTATCTGCTGGGGTTTGGTTCCAGGACCCGCCTCCATGGATAACAAAATCTGTGGATGCTCAAGCCCCATTAAGTACAGTGACATAGTAAAATGGTGTCCCTTATATAAAATTGAAAAATTAAGGTTTGGAGTTTATACTTCTTTGGAATATTTTCAGGCCATGGATGCTTGAAACTGTGGATAAAAAATCTGTGGATAAGGAGGGCCGACTGTACAATTATAGCACTATGATTCCACTTTAGCTGCCATGATAACATCCTATGGAATCATAGCTGGGCAGGGGCTTTGCGATTCTCAGCCAGAGAGATCTCTAGTACCAAATTTCAAACCCTAGGATTCCATAGGAAGGGGTCATGATGGCTAAAGTGGAATCATAGTGCTATAACTGTTTAGTGCAAAGGGGACCCAAATCTTTGCCACTTTAAATATGTCTTATTTGAAATCCCATTCCTTTTACAATGCTTCAGATGAATATAAAGTGAGGTTTTTGTTCCTAATCTCATTTTACAGATTGGAAAGTGAGATTCAACTGGAATTACTTACCCAAAATGCTATTTTCCTCCACATCTAGGGCATTCTGTGACCAAAGAAACAAGCTCATATCTGTTTTTCAAGTTCTTCAAACAAACATTCAGGAGGGGGCAGTTAACATTCCACACTTTTGTGGGAGAATGCTGAAGAAACAAATGTAACATTATTCTCAGTGATGTCTGTAGCCTTTGCAGCTAAATTAGCAAGCACAAAATCCTTCCCACAACTAGACTAAAGAAAGAAAAGGAGGGAATCAGAGAGTGTGAGTGCAGCTGCATGATTGAAAACACACAAAGCAAAGGTCTTTCATCATGAGGGAAGAAAGCTTGCCTTTAAATTAATCCCAGATGAGACATTCTTATTTCTACCTCCCTTTGAGTTAGCTTGTAACTGCCTCAGGAAAGTGCACACAGCACCATCCTTCAGTAAAACTGGTGTTCTTTTCTCCTCTAAACAAAACACATTTTGTATTATGGATATTGCTCTTTTCATAACAGAGAAAAAAATGGAGGACCTTACAGCATTGGGAGAAAAGTAAACTGATCTAGGGTGGAATGCTCATTGTTTCTGCTTCCAAACTGTTCAGCCAATCTAATTCACTGAATAAATTTGTATTTTTTCTTTATTTATTTCTTGACTCCTTTCTTCATTTTTCAGCCTTCCCCCTGTCCACTTGATTTCTTCTATTTCCCTAGGATAACAAACAGAAAAATGTTTCGATGTTGATATAATAGAAGTGACTGGTTGTAACTGTTTAAACAGTATGGTCCAGTTCTGATATGACAACAAACCATAGTTGGTTTGTTGCATGATGTGTCCCTCCTCTTCTTCTCCTTTATGTGTGAAGAAAAGTAAGAGTTCCCATTTTCTGGAGGTGTTTTTTTGTTTTAGGTTTTGTTTTGCAAACCAATATGGTACATTATACATAGCAGTTTGTGGAATATGCATACTGGTTTAATGAACAAACTGGTTTGAACAAATCACAGGGTCTGAACAGACAGGCCAAAAGAAAGTTGCCTTGGGTCACTTTGGAATTATGCTGTTTAAATGCTGCATGAATCCTAAGAGGCCGGAAGCCATGCCAATGCCACGCTTCAGTCCTAAGGACTGGAGTGCAGCTTTGGTGCAGCTTCAGGCCTCTTAAGATGCATGTGTCATTTAAACTGCATACCTCCAAAGTGACCCGAAGCAGCTTTATTTTTGCCTGTCTCTTTGAGCCCACAGTTTCCTGGATTTAGTGAAACATAAAACTCTCTCCTGTTGCAAGCTTCAAATGGAAGCATCTGATTTCCTCCCCTGGAAACTATGGGGTTCTTATGATCAGGAAAACTTCATACTTCTCTCATTGTAAGTCCTTCCAACAGTTCAGCAGCAAGGATGCTATGAACAGAGCTGGTAGAAATAATGTGTTACCCATAATGTTTGATTTGGGGGGGACAGTGAGAATATAACAACGTTGTTTTTGCATAACCAATAACACTGGGGTTTGGGATTTTTAAAAAAAATAGTAAAGTTACAGTATTTAGAAGTTGAACCTGCTCCTAAAGCACTTTGGAGAAATAAACCACTAAGAATGGATGGCTTACCAAGAGCTTTTTCAAGCTAAAGAGAGAATCTATCTAAATTCTAACACAAATTTCCCAGGAAGTATGGAAAACTAAATAATGGTCCACAGAGTGGAAATGTTCAATATTGGCGAGATACAGACTGGCAAAATGTAGCGTGGAGGCAGTGGCAGTAGGGTTAGGGAGCGTGCACCATTCAGACACTCCCTAACCCTAGTATGTACTAGGGTTAGCCTACTATGTACTGGCAGTGGCAAAATGGCGGCGCCCTGTCGACATGGGCACCGCCATTACGACATGACAGACACATAGCATCCACACATCATGCCCCCCTTGTGATGTCACAAGTGTGCCATTGGCGCACTGTGTTCTCACAAGGGCGCCGCAGAAAGAACCCGCTTTTTGAGGGTTCTTTTTGCCATGCGAGGAAACCACGCGGTTTGTCCGCTGCAGCTTCCTCATGCAGCAAAACAAGGCGCCGGCATACCGCCCTTTTTGGGCAGTCTGTATAGCGCCATTAATTCCAGCTTCAAAAAAAATCCTTGAAAAGTCATTACATTAAACTCCCATGCAAGTAAACTGATGTTCAGTGTTTTACAACAAAGACTTTTATCGTTTATATAGCAAGAAATCCTAGAAGTCTAAGCTGGTTTAGAGAACGAAGAGGAATACAGACCTTATTTCAAAAATATGCTGTATAATGGCAAGCACCAAATAATTTAAGAAGAAAATCAGCATGTGCCTTTGATTGTATTGCTGATAAAAACCTATGGATCACTCTTAAAGAAATGAGTGTGTCACAATACTTTATTGTCCTGTACTCAGGATAAAAGGTCACCATCAGAACAGAATATGGAGAAAAAGAATGGTTTCCAATGGGCAAGGGGGTCAGGCAAGGCTGCATTTTATCACCCCATCTCTTTAATTTGTACGTTGAACATATCATATGTAAAGATGGATTAGACTTTGAGGAAGGAGGCATGAAATTGAAGGAATGAACAGCAATAATTTAAGATATTCAGATGACACCATACTACTAGCAGAAAATAGGAAAGACTTGGAGAAAGTGAAAGAAGGGTTTCAGTTTAACATTAAACACAACAAAATGATAACAAGACATTACATAATTTTAAGTTTATTATGAAGACATTGAAATAATTAAAGATTTTATTTATTTCATTTATAAGTGAAATTTCACTTATATAAGTGAAATAAATTTTCCATAACTTGGATCACTCAGTAATCAGAATGGAGACTGAAGTCAATAAATCAAAAGACTGGAATTTGGAAGGGCAGCTATGAAGGAATGACACAAAATCCTCAAGTGTAAAGAAATCCAGTTGAGTACCAAGGTCAGGACTGTCCATGCCATCAGATTTTCATTCTCTCTGTATGGTTGTAAAAGCTGGACAGTAAAGAAAGCTGATAGGAAGGGAATCAACTTGTTCAAAATCTGGAAGAGATACAGATACCATAGACTGCCAAAAAGACAGGTCCATAAATAGGTCCAAGAGCAAATTAAGCCTGAATTCCCACTAGGAGCCAAAATGACTGAACTGACTATACTGACATATCAAGAAACAACTTGAGTTACTGGAAAAGGCAGTAATGCCTTGTAAAGTGGAAGCTGTAAGAAAAGAAACAGACTAAATTACCAATTGATTGACTCAGTCAAGGAATCTACAGTCCTAAGTTTAAAAGGCTCTTAAAGGGTCTCCATAACCTGAAACCATCCTGATGGCACCTAACAGCAAAGAGCAATGTTAACCCATTATTTCTAACATGGTACTTGAGGCAGATCATTTTGAGAGATATTGGTTCATTTGGAACTATTTTTTAATTTTTAGGTATATTTTTAAAAATAATAACTAACCAAATCAACACACAAATTATGAATAAAAGTAAAAAGAAATGGAAACACATTACTTAAAAAAAAAGTCCTAGTTTTTAACTTTACATTCACAATTTCCAACAGGCATGTCAGACAGTACAAAACAAGAGATAGCTTTAGGGTCACATCTAACTGACAGCCCTGGAAGTAAAAGATGGGTCCCAAACTAACAATAAAGCTGATGAATACCTATTGGTAAAACATTCATGAATTACTGTGTCAAGGCATTTATGGGATACTACATTTTGCTTGCAGGAGATAAAAATAGCAAGACTGATTCAAGTTGCAATGAAGTTTTGGATATAGAAGATGTACTCAGCAAAACATAACCGGATATAGATAAAACTATTTGTAAAAAGTGGCTTGGTGTTGGAATAATGCTTTTTAAAATAAATCAAGTTGAAAAAGTTCTATACACAATATAAAACATAATTATAATAGAAATGCCATTGTTGTGTTATTGTGTAGCAGGGTTAAACAAATACCAATGTACTCCAATAAAGAGAGTACAGACAAAACATGTGAAGCAGAAAATCATGCAATACTAACCACACAGGTGTGGGAGTCATGCAGCCTTGCACATGCTGTTAAACTGCAACTCTCAACCATGTTAGCCCTCATTGCTAGTGGTGAGGAATGCTGGGAGTTGTGATCCAACCAAGTACGAAGGGCCCCATGATTCCCACTCATGCCAAAATAGGACCTATTCTAGATTAGTTGTCTTATAAGACAAATATTTCTGGCCTCTCTGTTATTTGTTTTGGCCACATTTGTTCTTTACGTGCCATTTTGCAATCCTGTGGCCTTTCTTTCCAATGGTTGTTAAGACTTAAAATAACTAGAAACAGTCAGCCTCCATAATGTGGGTAGTGGTCAAAAATAGCCAGTCTTAGTGCCAGTTTGGCTAATGGACCTATCCTCTGTAGTTCTGTATGCTTTTCTTTGAAAGTCAGATTGTTTTTGAACTTTATTTGTTGTTATATCTACAGTATATCTTGCCTTTCTTCCAATGAACTCAAGGTGGCATGCATGGCTGTCATTCTCACTTACTTTATTTTCACAACCAGGGATGGGTGAGAATTTCATTTCATTACTGATAGGAATTTACCAAAATTCTCAAAACATGCATGGAGGACCAAGCCTGGCACAATCCTGTGAAGTAGGGCATGTGGAAGTCGAGCGATTACTTCAAGTGGTGAAAGATAATCTTTAAACAGGGGCTGGATGGCCATCTGTCAGGGATGCTTTGATTGAGAGTTCCTGCATGGCCGGGGGTTGGACTGGATGGCCCTTGAGGTGTCTTCCAACTCTATGGCGGGGTACAGACCGCCGCTTTGCGGCGGTCTGCCGCCGCCGCCAGAAGCTCCGCGGGGGAGCCGGAGCCTTCAAACGGCCCGACTCCCGCGCGGACCGAAAAAAGAAGCTCCAAAATGGCGCTTCTTTCTGCGTCGCGTTTGCGACGTAGCGAGGCGCCAGGGGCGCGCTCGCTACGTCAGCAGCGGCGCGATGCGTCTGGACGCTGTGCGTCCGATGCGTAAAGATGGCGCCGGCCATGTAGAAAGGCCGGCGCCATCTTGTACGGACAGAGTCCGTAATAGGCACAGGGGCGTCTATAAGAGACGCCCCTTTTTTAAAATGGGACGTCCGGAGGACGTCCCAAAAGGCCGTTTAGAAAGCCCCTATGATTCGATTGTGCGTTACAGACTGCCCAGAAGGGGTGGTCTCGCGCCGCTGCCGGTTGCAGCACAGAGTCACAGCAGCCAAACCGCGCAACTCCTCTGCGCTGCAAATATGACGCCACGAGGCGCCAATTGTGCACTTGCAGCGTCATATACACTGCGCGATGTGCAGATGCAGCGCGTCCGCTACGTAAAGATGGCGGCCCTTGTGTGGAACGGGCTCCACCATTTTGTACAGACTTGGTCCATATTAGGGTTAGGGGCGTCCGGAAGTGATGCCCCTTTCTAACCCTAATATGAACCCAGTCCATACTATAGGCCCATTTGTAACAGGCCTATGATTGATAACATGTGCCTTCCCTCATTCAGTGTGGCTTGTTTTGAGATTGGTCACTAAAGAGTAAATATGGACTTTGCAATTCTGATTGCTGACACATGTTGCTAGAGAGAAAATGTGTTAATCGTAGTGAATATGTTTTCCCTTTAACATCTAGTATGAACCTCAGTTTTGCTATATTTCAAATTCCAGAATAACATTATTCTAGTTGCTGCTACACAGGACTTATTGTCAACCAAGATGTTCTAGAGTAGGGTTGAAACTCAGAACCTTTTATAGTATAGTATAGTATAGTATAGTATAGTATAGTATAGATATATCCTCCCTCCGTAACTGTCATCCTTGGGCCTGTGAGGGAGAGAAGGGGCCGGCCTGAAGAGACAGTGCCCTCCCTCCATAACTGTCATCCTTGGGCCTGTGAGGGAGAGAACAGGCTGGCCTGAAGAGACAGTATTCTTGACTGTATATTATATTGTAACATGTTTAAAATGTATATTCCATTTGAACTTGTAAACCGCTTTGATCTCCCAGGAAAAGCGGTATAGAAATAAATAAATATATTATTATTATTATTATTATTATTATTATTAGTATAGTATAGTAATGAAGCCAGGTTTGGGGAGAAAATAAAGGCAGAAGTGTGGTTTAAACCTGGTCCTTGTAATCCCATTTGAGATGGAAAGTGATTTTTGCCCATTTCCAGCTATGTCCCAGCTTGAAGCCCATTGATTCTGCCTCACTGAACCAAGGAGCCCCATTCTTAGTAAAAGCACATTTCTTTATCATGCCAGAACAGAACAGAGGGTTTATCCTTTTAAAAAATATTCTGTATGTCCTTCATCATACGAGATTCCACAGCAGTGCACAATATAAATAATACATTTTTAATAGAAATATAACGCAGGAAAGTAATTACCCAGTGATCATCCCAAAAGAAGCAAATGATGATTTCATTTCAAAGAACAAACGGGAAAATTATGCAAATTAAAATGTATCAATAAAAAGATACCGCTTAATCTTGCAGTAAAAAGGTTGCAAATAGATTGCCAAAGCCAAAGCTAAATTTTGTTTTGCTTACCGAATAGTCCTGAGTTTTTAATCTGTGAAACAGAAATTCACATGAGCCTGCCTGTGTTTTTAAATTTTCTAGCATGGCTCTTCTTTCTGTCCAACAACCTTCACAGAAATATCTGGTGGAACCATGAGAAAGGGCCTCCTTGGTGGCTGCTCCCAGGCTTTGAAACACCCTTCCTAAGGACAGCAAACTAGTGCCCTCCTTATTATCCTGTAGGCAGGTTTTGCAGGCCTATGAAGACTTGATTGCTCAAGGGAAAGGGTTTACGTAATGTGCTACATTGTCCATTGACTGTGTTATATAATATTGTTGTGTTTTAACTGGTTTAAAATTTTCCAATAGTTTGATTACATTTTTTATGTCTCTCTCCCTCTCCCCCATTTTGTGAATTTTTAGCCAGATCTATTTTAACATTTGGAGCCACCTTGTGTCTCCAACTGGGAGCAAAATGGGATATAAATATAATAATCACAATAACAGTAACAAAAGCAGTAACGGAAATAGAACTACCAATAGCCTCAAAGAGCAATAAGTATTTTTAAATACACTGTATATTAAAGATGTTACTGTAATTTATTAATAAACTCTTGTGCTGTGCAGAATAATGCTTCATCCACTGCACCTTTATATTAAAACATTGGTAAAGTACTAGACTTAAGAAACACTTAAGTCAACATTTAACACAAAACAACGCAAGAAGTGCTGTGGATTTTTTTTTTTTTAGTTTTACAAAACCCAAGTCAAAACAATAACATAGTTTTATCTCATTATGCAAAGCTGACTGGATGTCATTTCATATGGAAAAAGCTTAAGAAGATGAAGTGCTAGGGGAAAGTATTATTAATAGGACAAAGCAGCATTAAGAAAATACAGCTCCAGCCTCCAAGAGTGCAGTCAGACAGACATTGATAGTTAATTCTCTAATGCAATATTATACTAGTAAATAAGCCCCTATTTAAAATATTTATGTACAGCTTGCTTAACTCATACATTAATGGATTGGGTTACTGCTGCTGAAGCTATGATCCTCTATAATGAGATCAGCTATTCATTCAACAGACACTTACTAGGAGTTGATTCTGAGAAGTAATACCTTGCTTTTAGAAAAGAAACTGTACTGCCCAGCTGAATTATATTACTGGTGCTGCATATTATGGAAAATTTTGTTGACATCATATTATATTTCTGAACTTATCTATGCATTTCAGATGTTCTTCTCCAATCTAGGTGTTCATCTAGAACCCATCTCAAGTTTTTGCTTTGCTATTAGTATATTGGTTAGATGACAGTCTAGGTTTCAGCCTATATACTCATGGTAAAATAATGTGACATTCTTCACAAGAGATGCTGAATGTTTGTTTTATGTTTATGTGGAGATTCAAGTATTTGTCACATAGGGAAAGGAACAGATAATCCTAAACTGCCTAAAATGAGATATATAAGAAACACATTTGTAATATCTTTAGGCCTTTACATATCTGCTTGCCTAAGAATCGTATGGTCCAGATATTAAAAAGTGATCATTGATGCTAGGTTTGTGGTGTGTGTGTGTGTGTGTGTGTGTGTGTGTGTGTGTGTGTGTACACATATTATTGCATAGATACATGTAAAAATCATTATGTCTACACAGTAGCTTTCATCTCTTGAGACCATGTCATTCTGCATCTCATTTACAGTCTGAAGCAAGTAACTGAGACTGAGGAGGAGCAACAGCAAAGGTTCAAAGGACAACAGGATCTTCTCATAGCAAGAGGAATTACACTACTATGATTGTGAAGGACAAGAAAAGGTGAAAGTGGATCATGGTGTACAGTAACCTGAAGAAATGGTTATCAAGTTCCTGCAGCACCTCTGGTTCTTCTTAGTTACTTCTGTGGTTGAGCACAGAAGGCAGTATCTCAAGTGGAAAAGTACCAGGACAGTTGGACCTCAAAAGCAGTGAAGATTGCTTACAGTCTTTCAAATGATCAAGTTAACTTGTTGTACAGCTTGTATTGTCTGGGAGATTCTAGGCATTTTGGTGCAAAAATAATTTCTTAAAGCTCTGCGTTCCTTTAAGGATCTATTCAATTGAAATCCCTCAGCAAACCTGCCTTTGTAAAATGCACATTTAATCTGAAATGATGTTTTGGATGTGGGTATTAACACTTGGGTATAATGCAGAAAATGAAGATAAACACCTTTTTAAGTTAATAGGTGCCACCATAATAAAATAGCAGCAAGTAACAGAACAAAACCATGTTAATTATTCTAATCTACAAATGAAAAAGGCATGTATTTGGATAAATGGCAATTGTTCCAGCTGGAGAAACTGATCAAAACCAACATATTATTTACTTAGCTCTGAAGAAGAAAGAAGGCTAAAGAATATATTTCTGTGTGCTTTTAAGAAATGCATAATGGAGGGTTTCATTCATGAGAGTAAAGTGTGTTATTAATGCAAATAATAATTAAGCTCTGTTATGGCAGCTCTCTTCTAAAGAATATAATAAAGATTTTGCAGTAAGAATTCTCTAAAGATACTTTTTTAATACATAAGGGGGAGATAGGTGTGCCTAGAATTGTCTATAATGCATATTTTAACAACCACAATGTATGCTTTAGAACTATATTTGCTTTCTGCATCAAGCAATCTTTTTTTCTTTTTCAGCTTACTGTTGTTAACAGCTAGACCAGGTATTCCCAAACACTGCCATAAGGAATAAGGTGGCCATTTATTTCATTGTCTCAAAGAAGAAAATATGTTAGTTAAGGGCCGAGACCCCTAACTCTCCCACCATAGACTTTCCATAGATTTACAAGGCCATGCTCCCATCCTGGAATTCCTCACCCTGAAGGCTGGAGAATAGTGTCCAGGTCCTGAGACTCAGGTCACTCTGTGAGATCTGGAAGCCTTGGTGCTGAGTCTTCTGCTTGGGTAACAACTACTGATAGGCAACTTCAAGCCCCATGTGCATCTTTCTCATTATCTTTTATCTTTAAAGTGGGCTTGAATTTGATGGCCCTTAAAATAGATGACCATAAATGTGGACTAATGTCTTCCCTAAATGGGGGATACCTTAAGTCAGCTTTCCCCAGCCTGGTGCTATCCTCAAACATGCCTCTCAATATTTCATGGGTAAGGTGACAGCTGTACTCCAATACCTCTGGAGAGCACCAGGATGACTTAGGCCCAAAACAGACAGGCAGGAAAGAGTAGCTTCTGGTCACTTTGGGGGGCAGGGCATGCAGATGACATATGCCCCCGAAGCGACCAGAAGCTGCTCCACAGCCGCCTAAGGAAGTCCACAGCCAGCCAAAAAAGGAGTGCAGAAAAAAGCACTCCTTGCCAGCAGCATATTTAAGGCCACATTAGTGGCCAGCTCTCGGACCGTGGCATCCAGTTGCTGCAGTCCCACACTGATCAGGGGCCAACTGGGGCTGGAGCAGCTAGAGACCACTCCAAGCTGCCAGTCTGCTTTGCCGCTAAGGCTGTCTGAAATTAAGCCAACATTGACCTAAAAATCCTGCAAGCAAATCTGAGATATATGTTCTCCTCCTCAGCTGAGAAGTAACCAAAGGAAAAGTAAAGTTGCAGGTGTGTGGCAAGACTTTACTACATAGCTGACTGTCAGCATTTAGCATGGTCAGTCACAGGTCATGTAGGCCTACTTTAAGGTTGTGACAGAAACAGGTAAACGTCTGTGGAATACAAAAAGTTGTTATATTGTTTAGTATAACAAAAAGGAGTTGTGTGCCACAAAATCCACCAAAGTTGATGATACAAAAATAAATCCATTAATCTTAAAAGTGCTCCATGATTCTTTTCCATTACACTGTACTAAACTTACATGGCTATCCCTTTGAGCATTTCTACATTGATTGATGGAACTGTCATCATAAGAAGAAAACACATATGGTTGTATCTACTGAGCAAGTCTGGATGAGATGTTTTCATTTCTTGTGCCAAATCCCACATCTTTCTATAGAAAATTATGGGGTATGCATGAACTTTCAGATTTTGTTGAATTTCAGCATCCATCATTCCTCACCTTCAATTATGCTACCTTTATCACACCTGGCTGCTAAAATGTCACAATTGTGTTAGTGTAGAAAAAGAAAAGCAGCTTGCTTGGGAACAGCAAGGAGGAGGGGGAAAGAAGAGCATAACCTGCTCTTCTTTGTACTTGCACCACCTGTACATCAGAACTGCAGGAGGCGGAACTTATCACACGTAAATTAATAGTGGAAAAGCAGCACAATTAGGAGATTTTGCCAATCAATGAAAGGGATAACTCAAGGAACAGAAAGAAGACAAAGCAGCTACAGGACAGAGAGACAGCACTGTGTGAGAGGGTAAAACCACAGATGCTACTATCCTGCTGTAATTCCACTTTGGCAACCTTGTGTAATAAAATCCTTGGGCTCATGGGAGTTGCATTCTACCAGCTCCTGGGAGGTTACATGTTCCCCACACCTGCCAACCAACTTTGAGAAATAAGGGTCATATCAACAGGATGAAAAATTTTCCGGATTACTTTGTCATTGGCCTCTTACAAATAATAAAGAAGAAAATGTAATTAAAATATCCTGTATCACAAAATCATACGTTAAAAGTTCAGTAACAGACTGCTAAGGTAAAATGTCATTAACACAAAACAAAATAACAACAAAATGGATTGTTACAGCAATATGTTATGACTACAGTTCATATAATTATATCCAGTAGTTAGACCAGAGGGAAGTCAAAACACATTTTAGCTTATTAAAATTTCATTTTCAGAATCTCAACTGTATGTTAGGTATACCGTTGTTGTAAAGGTTTAAATTATACAAATAAGTCTGAGGAATGAGAAGTACGCCAAAAAATAATTTTGTTTTGAAGAGTCTTCTAAAACCTCCTGGATATCAGTGCACAGGGTTCTTAATATGTAGCCACTACCTACTTGTCTTCACAACAAATCCTAAATTGACCAACACCTCAATACTAAAGTAGTATCATCAACTTATAAAATCAGTCATAATGCAAGTTATGTTTCCTTTTCCATTAAACACTTGAACATTAACCTAAGACATGGCTATTGGCCTCAAGAAGACAAGGACAGAAATACACCCCAAAGGAAGTACTGTAACTGTTACTTGCTAATGGAGAAGGAACTATTACTGCATAGTAGATGTGCTTTCCTGGTCTGGAGTTTTTCCAGTCTTTGCTTCCTTTGATGCAAGGCCACTAAAAACTAGAACTCTTCCTCAAGAGGTCTTAAACCATAAATAAATATCTCAAGCCAGATGCAGCTCTGTGACTGACATTGTCATTATTTTTCCTTCCCATATAATCTGAAACCCGATGAGGAGGCCTGTGAAGCTTTGCAAGCTGGTGTGATGTCCTTCACACTTTCAGATGGCTAAATAAAAGTAGCACCATGGTGTTTATTTGGGATTGAGATGTAATTTGTCTACACCATACTGTCTCTCCTACTTGTTTTGCTTCGCCGTTATTCCCAAATCTCCCCAATAATTTGCATCCTAACATGAACTCAGATTGTTTTTTTAATGCAGCTTTTAATTGCCACTTGCATGCTAACAATTAAGGCTTGAAAGACACAGTTCAAAGTACTCCGTCTTTCAGATGAATTGTACAGACTTTTTCTGATAAAGTGTAATGGGGATAACACTGCTGAGACAGAAAAATATATTCAAAAGTGTGTGTTTCCCATGGATTACTGACTAGAAGTGACTTCATTCTCATGATCTCTTTGTTCCTCTCTGGGGGGGCTTTTGATTCAAAGCTTAAGAAATTCAAAGATTTTGTTGCTGTTCAGGATTTTCATGTACATGCATAAGTAAAATAAGATTGTCACCAGCTGAATGAGGTTTAGTCACAACAAAGTAAAGCTGATAACAGTGGCCACAAGACAAAGGAGCAATCTGAAAAAACTATCATACACTGCAGTCCTAACTCAAAGATGCATTGGCTGGAAGTCAGGGTGGGCAACTGTAAGAGGCTATGGGCTGTATTATTGCCCTCCATGAAAAATTTGGAGGTTCACACATCCTCTCCTCGCTCCTCAACTACAAATCCCAAGATTCCACAGGATGGCACTATAACCCTTAAAGTGGTATCAAACTGCATGGTTTCTACAGTGTAGATGCACCCTGAATCCAACACTTAAACTGCTATACTATGCTGACTCTCTAAATGTAAGTGTGTGTACAGTGGGCGCACTATATGCAGTTTCCTGCTTACACGGAAGCTGTGCAACAATATAAATAATGGTGCATCATGCCACCATGCTGCCATGTGCCTTACCGAGTGATGGTGAACCTTTTAGGGATTGAGTGCCCAAACAAAAAGGGCTTCTGGCACCAAGTGTTACCCAGTGCTGGGGGCATGACTTCCAGAGGGGAGGGACTTCTGGGGTGGGACTTCTATCCCCTCCCCTCCTGGGCTGTCAGCTGCCTCTCTGGAGTCTGCTGAAGGCCCGGGATGTCCGGGAAGGAAGAGAAACAGGCACATGCCTTTTCCTCCTCTTCCCCGCTCTCTGCATGCCAGAAAAATGGGTTTGCGTGCCATCTTTAGCACTCATGCCATAGGTTCACCACTATGGCACTGGAATCTCTTTATTTCTTCACTATCTACCCTAACTTTTCTGAGCTGTAAACTGATACTCTTAGGGATCTTCCCGCATCTTCTTTCCCCACCCTCTTATTGTCTCACATCTCTTCAAATGAAATTTATTTAGGTCAATGTTTGCTTAGCACCCTTAAATAATATTCCTTTCTTTAATGGAGTTCTTACAATAAAGCCTTAGTTTGTTTCTTTACCCTTTAATGTCTTTACTACTTAACTGGAACTGCATTTTCCTTGTGCACTCTCCATGAACCCATGTGCAGTGAAGGAGCAGATGTGAGATGCCAGATTCAAGTTTTTTTAGGCCAGAAATCAAGTCCCCCTTGATCCAGCTAGGAATAAATGGTGGTTGGATCTTAGGCTTTAAAAACACTGCACAGACAGATATCAGATTTTCTCCTCTACTAGCATTGTCTATCCTGAGATTTGTCTCCCTAACTGGACAGTTGGGCAAGCATAGCAGTTCCATGAGTATATAGTCATTCTGGGGTACCTCATAGAATAAGATGCCCCTATAGCATGGTGAGAATAAGTAAAGGTCCTCATCAGCAAAAAAAATAAATAACCCGAAACCCTAAAAAGTTACTTTCATGCACATAAATGATTCTGGGATTCAAAGTATATGTCAGATATCTGGAAGGAGGGGGATATCCTACAATTATGGCTTCAAAAGGTTCCACATGAAAGAGATATAGGAGATGATTCACCCATGGTCTCTGCTCATTTGCTGACACAAGTATGACCATGCCCTTACATGCTCACAGTACATAATATTTTGAAACACTTCAGTAATCACTTGTCTGTTTTCATCCCCTGGAGGAGTATTAAATACTGTAGATTCCAATGAATGGCGATATTTAATGACAGAAATATGTATGTCCTTGTAGGCAACCTTAGAATAGAGTACTTAGAAAAATAATGCAATACTTACTATTTTGTTACTCCAAGTGGGTTTTTAAAATAATATTCAAATTATTATGACAGCAAGAACAAGCTGATGCTATAAGGCAAGCTACCAAATAGAAGAAAACTTAATCAGTATGATTTCCCTTTCTAATTTTTATTATTGGTATTCATTTTATCTGAATAGTACTGTTGAGGTGGTAAGTGCTAAGGGATTTATATCAACCTGCCTGACATTAATTAGACCTTTCAGAAAGCAACAGATAGTCAAACATTTCAATTAATATGCTATGTTGGATAGCAAAGACTATAATATTGTTGGATTTACTGAGACTCACTTTTGATCAAGCAGGTTGGCAAGCTATATTTGAGGCTTAACCCAGTTATCACATTAAACCAGCAGTAAAAAAAATCCTGTGGCCCTTGGGCCATTTCTGTATCCCTTTCTACCCCTTCCAGATGCTCCAACTGGTTGGAAAATTGAAAGTCCAACTCTTGGAAACAACCATTAAAAAAAAAAGACAACAGAGGCTCCCATCACACTGTGTTTTATGTCAAAATATTAGATACCTCCCCACTAGTAACTTTGGTAGTGGGATTGGTGTGGCTCTCGGTGTGTCTTGTGGACAAACAAGTACCACCCTAACTCTAGGAGCTTGATCATCACTACACTAAATGATGGTTTGATGGTAACTAGGGTTGGTATAGCAAACATACAGAATTCTTAGCAATGTTTTATTGTACCGATGTTACTCATAAAGCATAATTCCCATATATCACTGGATGTAATGGGTAATAGTTGTGACATACTGTATATATTTAACTATAAATTGAGAAATTCATGTCCCAAAATTGACCCTGAAATCCTGGCTCGACTTATATACAGGTTAGTACACTAATACTACTTAGAAGGGTCCTGAAACAAGCAAGCCTGATGCCCAGTCTTGGTGCCTAGGGGCATGTTTCTCTCTCTCTCTCTCTCTCTCTCTCTCTCTCTGTGTGTGTGTGTGTGTGTAAGAGGTTCCCACTCCGATCTGCAAGGCTTCTCTTCCCATGGAAGAAACACCTCATTTAACACCACTTCCTTCTCTTCCTAATCCAATTTGCAAGCCTTCTCTCCCCATCAAAGAAACACCTTATTTCCCTCCATTTGCTTCCCATCTCAATCCAATGCTAAAAGCTCTCCCCCCCCCCCCCCAGCACCTGGGAATCAGTGTTTGGTGGTCGGGAGATGTCCAGAGAAGGAGAAGGAGGGACAGAAGTGGTATTTCCCCCTTTCCATCCTTTGTTATAGCCCCCCAAGCTTTACCCTTGGCTTATCCATGGGGCACATCAAAATCCATGATTTTGACCCTGAAACCTTCCCTTGATTTATACATGAGGTCGACTTGTACATGAGTATATATGGTAAACACCTTGAAGAATTAAAATTAATGTTTTTAAAAAATTAATTATTTTTTTAAAAAAATAAATATTAAATATTAATTTTTAAAAAACCTGGGGCCTCTCATTTCTCTCCCCTCTTAGCCTCACCCAACTCACACTATCTCTCCAGTGTTTTAAAGGGACACAGGAGAAAGCCACAGCCCATTTCTGCAAAAAAGCAGATGTTGAGGAGAAGTGGTGTCACCTCCGTTTAGGATGTCACCTGGTGTGGTCCACACACTCTGCACCCCTGTCGGGACACCACTGATCTCTGGTAATGCTCATTTTTAACGCAGAGTTTGGAAAACTTCCTGGACAATTCTAGGAGTGATATTAACAGCATTTTCCAAGCTCTCCCCGCGCTTAAGCAGCAAAATTTGTAGTGTGTGGGGAGGTGATTTTGATTATTTTCAGAAATGGGAGCAAAAGCCATCTCCCAATCCTCTCTAAATGAAAAGTTTGCTTGGAAATTGAACAGGTGGCTTGGAAAATCATCTGTGCCAAAGCAAAGGCAGTTTTCAAAGTCACCTCTTTCATCATGCCTTGGCGTGCATGCTGCCTTTGGAGCTAAGCATTGAAGAAATAACTGGCTCTGTATAGAAACATGGGAGGCTACAGTATAACTACAACAGTGGAGCTTTCCGCTCCAATGGGACTGAATAGAATCCTGGCCTTGGTATGTAGGAACTCACTGAGCTACACATGCTTCATTACTTCCAGAGAGCTAGCCTTGTTGGTTTGTTGCAGCAAAACAACAGATGCTTCAAGACTTTTATTTACTTTTTTAGGCCTCATTGCTGTTTTAATAGGGACCTTGACAAAATGTGCAGATCTGAAAATATTTGATGTATTCAGATGTGGTTTGGGCATGAATCTGTACTTATATTTCCTCATTCTGCCTCTTTCTCAAACATACACTTGGCAGAATGAGGCAGTAGATTTAGGGTATCAGGAAAGATTAACAAATTCTTAGTTATTTGCATTGTTATTAAAAAATTTCTGCCAAGGATTGAGAAGAGTGCTTACAGAAGTCCCTACCTCCTATCTTTGTCACCCATTCCATAGTGTCCCAGCTCCATAGATCCTCCAGAGCCAAGCATTGGGAAATTAGCCAGCTCTACATAGAGCTGACCTATGTTAGGAGGTATACACTGAGGACATTATCACATGAGGTTTTAAATCTGCTATTAAAACAAGAGAATAGCACTTTGGGCCATAATTATCACACAATGTTGTAGCCATTTCATTGCTATTGGAGTGTCTCTTTCCATTGACTGGGAACACCCATGAATAACGTTCTAAAAATGCTCCTATAGCATTTGTACTTAAGTGTGATAACTCCTCCGATGGCAGTTCCAGTATTGGGCAGACACATGGTATCAGTGTGTCCTCTGTCTCCACTCCCATCTCTATTCCAAAGCAGGCTGGGTTTTTAAAACCTTTCCTTTTCTTGCCCCCTGCATCTGCCAAAGGAAAAATACTACATTCTCCTTGTGAGCAGAGACTGCCTTTTCTCCTTTGGTAGTAGGGGATGGAGAAGCCACTTCACTCCCCTCCCATCTGCCAAAGGAGAAATATTAGTCTCCTCACAAGAAGAGACTGTCCTTTCACCTTTGGCAGGATGTGTGGGGCTATGAGAAGGCATGCTATGTAAGACATAGGGCAGGGATGCAGAGTTAAGGGGGAATGAGGAAAAGAATGCAGACCTTCGATGGCACTAAAGGCTCCATTGCATTTTTGAGGACAGGTATAGTAACAAAAGCTCCAAATCTGAAATGTTTTCATTCTCTTTTAAAAACACACCCACAGTGAGGCTGTGGCAAGAAAGAGGCTCATGTGATAAAGTTCTAAGTTTCTGCCTCCTTTTCTTGTGTTGGTGGTGAAATGCATGTATAGTAGTTAGCTAGGAATGCTTACTATCACAAATTGATGGCACTATGATTCTACTTTTATAAGGAGGTCTTACATATCCCAAAAAAGGGCTGAAACTGTTAAACTGCTTGTGTTATGGTCTAATGGATGCACAGTTTGACTCAGATGCATATTTACATATTACTTAATCCTCTTCATCTATCTTATCCTCTACTCTATCAATATACCTGACCTAATTTCAAAATCTCTGCTGTTGCAGATGCCACTGACATAGTGGATGTTTAACATATTGGGAATATACATCCATCAGAGCAATATAATGTAGTCCTTTCAGCAGCATCTTCTGTCAGCAACAGCTGGAGTTATTGCTTGCTTGGTCACCCCAAGGCATTCATAATTGAAAGGCAGGAATCATGCATGCCAATATGGGCTATAAAAGACACATTTTTATGCCAAAAGCAGGTTGAAAATGTCTTTGTCAGTACAGCAAATGGTTTCATTTATACCTTAATGAAGGCAATTTTCTTGGGTTTCATTTTTGTAGTTTGCATAAATACATTTGATCTGGTGCAATGAGGCACATTATGATCAGTTGCAGTGGCCTGGACCCAAATTGTTTGTTCTGTATGAAGGAAAGTATAAAAACACAGACATGACTGAAAATATGACAGTCAGGATTTGGTTTCTTTCTTGATGGTGAGTTTGTATCAAACCAAAATCAGATCAAATCACCCTGAAGTCCAAAGACTAGGGTTAAAAACCCAGAATTTGGACCCCAGCTTTGTATTTTAAACTAGAACAAACAAAGCAGATTGCCATACCTATTGATGTCAATAATACTAAAACATAAATAAATACATAAAATTCTTGGTATTAACACAATCAGTATTTATGGCAAGCTGCTGGGTTTGTTCTAGTTGTGCAAAAAATACTTTTGGAGGAAGGCAAAGGCAAACTCTCTGAACAAATCATGTCAAGAAAACCCTGTGATAGGGTCACCTTAGGGTCGCCATCAGTCAGAAACAATTTGAAGTAACACAAAACCAACAAGAAAATTTTATCTCCCTTTTCTTATACTATGTGAGGTATCTCTGTCATGCCTGCCCATCTTCAGAAGATCATGAATTTTTTGGTATCTCTTTTGATGGTTTGGATTAGTTTGAATCAAATTCCCTCTGTTGTGTGAAAAGGCCGATCCCAGACTGGCAAGATATTGACAGAAAGGTCATAGTTGACCGTCTCTTATAGACACATTTGCTGTGGATCTGTCAGAGTCCTAGCTCACCATAGTTGCATGCCAGCCCACAGTCTGTGATGCCAGCTGTTCTTGTTCTTTGCCAAAGGTTTCTGTGTATTGATGTCAAAGTCTCTCATATCAATTTTTTAAATTTTATTTTTGCAAATATTCTTATACTAAAGCTTAGGGTGACCTCCAGTTCCTTAGAGCTGGCTCTTTTATTCTTTGTTATCCATCCATTTTGTACCCTGTACTTGCCTCCAAGCCAACATAGCTCTCCCCAAACCAATATAGCTCTCCCCAAAAACTTAGTAACTCGGTCGAGTGGAAGGATATCCAATTTGGCAACCCTGTCTTGCTTTTAAAAAGAAAAAGGGGGAAAAAGACAAGGATGTGTCATTAGCTTTAAAGATTAAAGGGTTGGACTTCCTGCTTTACAGTTTAATTCTAGTTGGAGATGATGTCCAAGTGCCAGTAGAGCCAACATTAGACCAGATGATGTCCCAATTAAAGCCATCAGATGCCCAGGTGAGCACATCTACTATCCACTAGAATTGGCAAGGGAAAGCCAGAACAGTCTCAAACCTTACACATGGTTAAAAACAGAAGCATGGTTGAGACAGTCAAAGTTTCAAAGGGAGAAAGCAGTTCTGAGCAGAGCTGAAAACCAATAGAGGAGTTGCTGGAAAGATCAGTCCAAAAGTAGGTATTAAAAATCAGAGAGCCAAGAAGCCCAAGATGTTGCACAGAAATTTGGGAGTTGTTATTCTACAGTAATGGAATGGCCTGGACTGAGCTACTTTTAGCCAGCAGTTAATCAGTCCAGCTGGTCACTGGAAGTGGAGCAGAGTGCTGCCTGACCTTTTGGTCCCAGTAGTTTAATTTGCCTTTGTTTTTTCACCCTGATCTGTAGCTGGTGTCTGGGATGGGATAGCCTCTGCCTCTGTCTGTACAATCTCAGGTAGTGTCAGACTTCTCCGGCTCGACTGGTGTCCATCATCCTGGTTCTTCTTGCTCAGAAAAGGCCCAGGTAGGACATGATATTTAATGCTTCATGGAATCCCAGTCCCAGACCAGGAGCATTGGAAGTTACTTAGGACCAGTTCTATGGCCCAACTTTGGAACTAGAGAATTTTTACTGGCAGAAGATTGTTGTTCTTGTTAACTCCCATCAAGTTGACTTTGACATATAGTGAGCCTATGAATGAAAGACCTTCAAGTCACTGTATCATCAACAGCTTTGCTGTCTTGCAAACTCAACCATGGCTTCCTTGATTGAGTCTATCCACCTGTAATGAGGTCTTCCTATTTTTCTACTGCCTTTTACCTTGCTAAACATCTTTGACTGTTCTAGTGAGTCATGCCTTCTCACAATATGTCCTAAATGTGTCAGTCACAGTTTAGTCATAGGAAAAGTTCAAGCTTGAGATACTCTAGGATCCATTCATTTGGCCACAAATTCAGTAGTTCAGTAGTACATAGTATCCACAGAACTCTTCCCCATCACTACATTTCAAATTAGTTCATTTTCATCCTTTCAGCTTTCTTCACTGCCCAGCTTTCACGACCGTAGATAGAAAGTGGAAATACAATGGCATGGACAATCCTGACTTTGATATTCACTTATATATCTTTACACTTGAGGAGCTTGTTTAGGTCCTTCATAGCTGCCCTGCCAAGTCCTAGTCTTCTTCTAATTTCTTCATTGCAGTCCCCATTTTGATTAATGACTGAGTCAAAATGTACAAAATTTTTCACTATTTCACTGTTTTCATTGTCTACTTTAAAATGTGTAAGCAGCAGAGGCTTGTGCATAATCCTACCCACACCCAGCCCAGCTACTCACATGTAAGTCAGGATTTCCTTGTAAATACTAAAGCATGGCTCACAGCTCACTGTCATACAGCTGGAAACTACAACAAACCAGGACCAGTTCTTATCAGTAGTGTCTTGGTATTTCGTCTGCAAATCCTTTTAGATATGATTCACAAATCTTCCAAAAGGGGTGGCTACTCTCCAGATCTATCTGGCTGGGAACAGAAGCACTGCAATATTGTTCCCTTATTACTCAGACCAAAGATAGAGTCTGTCCTCTAGAAGCTGTTATGAAAGACTGTGTGTTGCCACATTAAATACTCTGACTTATTAGCAAGCCAGGACTGAACAGAAGCAGGGGTGGCTGAATCTCAGTAGGGTGGTGGCTGTACTCTAGGTTTTAGTAGCTATCCAAGGTGAAGCTAGGGAGAGTGGTAGGGTTTAATAACCTGAATAGCTTCCTTAAAGTGTTTATGAAAGTTCTTAGCATGACTACTAGTAGTTCTCTGGGTGATTTGAAATAGAATAATAGACTAGAATAATAAGTTTGCACTGGGAGCAAAAGGTGAGGCAACACCCTGCTCTTATAAGAAGAAGAAGAATAAGTTTGTAATAGAATGATAGAAGTTTTTAACTGACAGCAACAGTACAGTTCCTCTTACAACTTAAATTAAGCAGATACATTGAATTGGAACAAGAATGAATATCTTCCTGAATCTGTGGCTTTTCAAATGGTGTTTATTTCCCCATAAATAAAGCTTTGCTGACCTTCAGGATCAGAAAAGGAACTAATAATACTCTGAATGCATGCAAATGTATGCTAAATTCATGAAGGATCAGTGAAAAAGTAGATTTCAGCAAGTTCTTTATTAAAAATTCCTGAAATCTGCCATTTTCTCCAGTGTGGAAAGTATTTGAGATTTTTAAAAATTGAGTCCCTTCCGTACTCAGCTGTTAAAACTCTCAGTTACACTCCCTGTGTTACTCAGGCATGCTAGGGGTGAACTGGTTATCACGTCTTTTTGCTGGGGCTACTCTACACTAAGAGCAAAAGTTTGCATGGAATCTTGCCCGCTACACGCACATATATTTTTCTCCACAGGGACATCAGGTAGATTGCCTACACTGCACAACTTTCCCTGCAGAGTTTCCTGGGTCTACTGTCACTGCTCCTGCCACCACTGCTCTGCTATAGCTGCTTTTCAAAGCCAGGAGAGACCTTGGCAGGCACCACCATTTAATGTTCAGGATGGGTTTTGGCCTGAACATTAAGTTTTTCCCTTGGCACTGCCACCTACAGTGATGTGCCCATCAGCTCTGAAGCAAACAAAGTGCTAAGAATGTGATCTGGGTGCTTCATCTGACCTTAAAAGCAAATAGCTGTGAGCCACTAGTGGTGCTGCTGCTGAAGGAGAAGGGAAAAACCTCACTCTTTGAGTTCAGGTATGGGCCCAGATGTTTAAATGGCAATGCCTGTCAGGTCAGATGCTAGAGAAAACTCCAGATCATAAAAACACTATGATAAGGAATGATACCTTGAATCTGAGGTGGATGGGACCATGTGTTGTGTAGCCTTATTACCCCAGATTTGGAGGGATGAGGGTTTTTTAAAGGTTTTCAAAATAGCCCCCAAAAGCTTCAGCAATGTTAATACTTCTGAGGCAAACAATACCACATGACTATTTGAGGCAAACAATAACTGCATGCATTCATTTTGTCTGGTACATATGGAGGAGGGCTTTTTTTGTTTTTTGTGTCAGTGGAAGTAAACTTGCCCCAAAGAACCATGGGAAATCTGGCAACAAACACAAAAATAGGGGAAATCCCATGAATAAACTGCAAGTAGCTTTCATACTACAGCAATTGCACAAAAAAAAGCAAATTTGTGAATTAAATGGAAATGAATTTCTAATATTTTCCCGGAAATGCTTATTTCACTTTATGTCACTTTCTTTTCATATTCTAAGTGGTTTGCGCACAACATCATCTGAGAACCATTTGCACAATTGTACCTAATATGCTGGATAACTGCAGGTTCTGACTCTTTTAAACTTCCAATTTCCCCCATGTGATAAATTCCTCAGTGTTATATGCACTGTTGCTTTCCCACTCATAGATACACTCCACTTTCTCCTCCTCAGCCAGTCATCTCCTTCTAATAAGTGTGGCTGTAGCCAACAGATGTCATCCCCCTCTATAAATGTGTGGTTTCCCCAATAAATATATATTCTCTTCATTTAAGATGGACTCCAAGCACCAGCATCCATATAAGCCAAAAAAGAAATCATGCCCCCATTTATCTCACTCTGAATCTGTATTGTGTTTCAGGGTCTCCTCAGTGATCATCCAAAAATCAGTCTGGCCAGTGCATCTTCTGCTGATGCCAAGAAAGGGGATTATATAATAGCTATTGTAGTCACCACAGTTATCTGTGTTGTTAGCACTACAAATATCCTGCTGCAAGGTGGGCAAAAGATATATCAAGACAGATCTCTGACAGAGCTTGGAAAAGAGGGTGGACATGGGAGGGGAGTTGGCAGCTACCAACTCTTGCAGTCTTCCAGTTTATAGAAGGTGGTCATCAGATTTACAAGGTGGGCATTAAGCCTATCACCTGGAATGCTGCATGTTAAGGATGCTTTTCTGTTGCACAAGCTACCTATAGCTTGGCTTACTCAGTTAATGTGGGTGGGAACTACCTGAGTCATTTACCTCACTAAAGTGAAGGACAAGATGATCCCTTCCCTCATTCTACACAAAGAAGCTGACTAGACTGACAGGTGTATATTGGCAATGACACTCCCTCATTGTACCTGAGGACAGCCGGTCAGTTTAGGAAAACATAGCTTTGCTTTCCAACAGAGCCAGAACATTCAGGAAGAAAGAAGACAAACCTGCTTTACTTGCTTCTCAGCATCTGCTCCCTGAGGTGGTTTTCTCACCCCTCCCAATGGTAGGGTCAGCCCTGAATGTGGCCCCTATTGGTAGTGCATCAACTGGTTTCTGGAAAATATCTTTTCCAGAAGAGTACTGTGCAAAATAGTGAACCATTCAACAAAAGGCCAAACATATATTTGTCCCTCTGCCAGTGATTTCCCCTCATCCTGCAATCAACTGTCTCATGAGGACCATTTTATTGGTAGCATGGTAAGGCAAGTGCCTTCTTAATCCTATAAAGCAAGGTCAGAAGATTCCCTGAGTTGGAGACAGCTTGCATTTCACAGAACAGTCCTAGAACATGTAGCTGCTTTCTGCACTATGGCCTCTGCTGATTTAAGTTCCTCAAGTGGCTTCAGTGTTGGGTGATTGTGGGTTGTTAGGTAGGTTCTGTACTTAAATGCCTGGCATATTTTTATCTGATGAAGGCTTACATTACTTCTCAGAGTTCTTCTTGACTAAAGACATCTGCAGCTGTCTCACAGATTATTGTTTTTAAATGCATCATAGATTTCTCTAGTATTTCCTTGCAGGTTTATCTTGGTGTTGCCTGCTTAATAGTCTCTGAAAATGCCAGATACCACTCTTACTCTTCTATTGTGAAACTGCTAATACGTTGCAAGTTTTCATGTTTAAATTAATGTTGTTTCCCCTTTGACTTTGAAGCATAGAAAAGAGTAATCAGAAATAAATTTTGTGTCTGTGCCAACTTACTGAATGGTTAGAGCAGTGCTACTCAAAGTAGTGTACTGATTCCTGTCTGTCTACAAGCCATAAGCTGCTAGTTTGTCACTGGCACATAAGGGGGGGGAAACTGCTGGTCCCCATACCAAGTAGGCTATATAAAACACATGGCTAGAGAATATTTTCAATATTAAAGATATGCTGTTTTTCTAAACCACAATTTGTCTTCTAAGCCACCACAGAAATGAGGTGCTTGACAATTCCCTGCCCACTATGTAGTAGTGAGTTTCTGACAAATGTGGCAGTAATTATTGCAAGCAGAAAACAGCAAAGTTGATGCCACAATGTATGTTATTAAGAGAATAACTAAGATGCCGAAAGAACTGACCTGTTCTCCATTTAAAAAAAAAAAATCAGATGCTTTCACTTTGCAAATCTAGTATCGTAACGGACAGTAGAAGAGTAGGGAATGTTTTCATAGCAGGCTTGTACATAGTAAGACCCATTTCCTTTTTACAGGTTAAGGTAAATTTTACATAGCTGTATAGTTAAAGGATGTGCATTTTATTCCTCAGAACAAAAGAAGAAGAAAAAAAATAAAAGCATTGGCAAGAGACTTCAGATGTGAGCAAAGAGGAGAGCTGCTTAAAACTTTTCTCTGGTCATTTCCCTAATCTCTCACTCTCTCTTTCCTTTCCCCTGTCTCTTACAAATACATGTTGGCACCTTTCCTTTCTGAAGAAAATGCAGCTGGTCAAGGGAATGGCAGGAACATTGAACCAAAGGCCAGAGGTTAAGAGGTTGAGCAGATCATCCCAGAACAAATGTCCTTTGACATCTGGACCCTTTGCATCTATTTTTTTTTAAAGGATTGAGGAAACACATGTTACTGATCATCATGTGTAATTTTGGCCTCATCTAGCTTCAAAATGAAAGCCAAACACATTCACAGAGTCTTTCCTCTTAGTGCAAATCCTCACTTCAGAACAGGGATTTTCCTACTATTTATTATTTATCCAAGGCATTTATTTATCACATCTGAACCAACCAGGGCCTTTAAGGTCACTTATGTATCATAGAACAGAACAGAGGACACAGATTTTCATCAGACATGCATGTGCTCAGTGATATAGAAGCAAATTAAGAAATAATTGCTAGATTTTAAACAGCTATGTACAATAATGTGTTTCCCATTGTGGAGAAAACTATAGTGCCTCCTCTCCCTTCTTAAGGTCCTTTGTCTTGAAACTAAATTTCAGCTGGACTGCTAAAAAGAGGATAGACTCATATAGTGTTCTATCATCCACCAGAGCTTCAGACAGAACATAGTACACAGATAACCTACTGTATATACTCATGCATAAGTCTAGAAATTTTAGTCAAAATATTGACCCCCCAAAAAAACTGAGTTGGCTTATCCATGGATCAATGTAAGTGATATACTTTAACTCTTATTTTTAAAAAGGAACCATTCCCTGGTGAAAGTCAAAAGTTTCCTGGAAGCAGTGATCCTCCCCTCTGCTTTCTCATCCATCCAACCTTTAGTATGAACACAAACAGTCATGTCTGCTGGAACTTTGTATTTTCTTTGGCATTGTATTCCTTTGCTTCATCTTCTACATCCTTTGTTACATGCTGCTAAGTTTCACCCTTGACTTATTTAACCCTCATCATATCAAAATCCAAAATTTTGACCTCCAAGTCGACTTATAGTTGAGTATATACGGTATATTTTTGCTCCTCTACCTGGGAGAAAACAGTTATCCATATTTTTTCTATCCTGTGTTTGATGCAAAGATTCTACCACCATCTCTATCTATCGGTTTATCCATCCATCTATTTCATATACTTTCTTTGTCCCAATAGGGAATCAAGGTTAAAGAAAATAAGTTTTAAAATGACTGAGAAACAATTATATGTCCAGTTGAAACAACACTAATTTAAAAGAGATTAAAGGCATTTAAAATATAACACTAGCACCAGCACCATTTTGTTGTTGTTGTTGTTGTTGTTGTTGTTGTTTAAAAAATGTACAACAAGGAGCTACTAGCCAAAACCTGCCAAATTAATTTTTTTAAAAGTCTACTTTGGCCCTGAACTGCACAAACATATTTGACACACTGAAGGAGACATTGTTTCCAAATGATAGAGCACTATATTTGAAGTAATGGCCAAATGCTTTATACAGCAATTGCATCACAATTGCAAAGTTATCATACGTCTTTTTAAAAAAATCTCACTTGGAAGGCCTGCATTTAGTGAATTGCACAGGGAACGATTTCTGAAATGAGCAGATGTGAGCTCCTGGAAGTGTCAAGCTTAATAAAAGGCATGGGATCCTGTATTAGGAAAATGCAAAAAGAAAGAAGTCTAGCAAGGGCAAGAGATTATACAAATCCCATTTGTTTGGACCTGTGTGACCTTAAATGCTGGGCAGAATCAAGGAGGACACCCGTAAAAGGACGAGGCCACAGGAGGGAACTGATCTTTCTGTAAGATGAGCTGAAGGCAAATCTCAGGAAAGAAGAACAGACAGCTCTGATGACAAAGAGTCAAGCACTCATTTGAACTTGGAATTCTGCCTGAAAAGATGAGAAGCGTCCAGATTTCAATATCGTGAACAGTAGGGGACCAGGCAATGGCAGTGTGCAAGTCAAAACACATACATATGCAAAAAAGTACATAGTGTCCAAATACTCAAGATCCAGTAGATAACTATTCCAGTTCTCATGGCCCCCAGAATAAATTCCAGGTGACGTGATGAGTTATCTATCTGAGCTTCACAAAATAGAGGTGGCATCTGTACAAAACAATATAGGTGGATGTTTACTCAGAAATAAGTTCCATATGTTCTCCGGGCACAAGTACTATTGTTGTTATGTGCCTGACTTATAGTGAACCTATAACAGGATGTTTGTTTGTTTTGCTAGATTTGTTCGGGGGGGGGATTTCTTTTTCCTTCCTCTGAGGCTGAGAGAGTGTAACTTGCCTAAGGTCACCCAGGGGTTTCCATGGTCAAGTGAACAATTCAAACCCTTGTCTCCAGAATTGTAGTCCAACTCTCAAACTACTGCACCACGCTGGCTCTCCTACAGCTATTTTTTTTAAAAAAGAACAATTAAAAATAACCTTATAGATACAAAAGTTAAAACACAATGATATCTGAGGTGTGTTTTTTAAAAACACATTAAAAGCAATGCTAAAACCCATTTAAAACTATTAAAATAGAAACACACACACACACATTAAAACTCAAACTGCTGGCAGCATATATTTTGTCTTTCTCTTAGGCTGAGTGTGACTTACCCACGATCATGATCATCCAATTTGTTTACATGGTTCAGAAGATATGCAGACCTTTGTGTCCCAGAATCCTAGTTGGACACTCGGACCACTACACCATTCTGGCACTTAGAATCATAGAGTTGGAAGAGGCCATCCAGTCCAACCCCCCTGCCATGCAGGAACTCTCAGTCAAAGCATCCCTGACAGACGGCCATCCAGCCTCTGTTTAAAGACCTCCAAGGAAGGAGACTCCACTACACTCCAAACTTCCACTACACCAGGCTGGCTCTTTGTGGAATTATGTTTGGTCCTGCCAGTTTAGGAAATTTTGGATTTTATTGATGATGTTGTTATGTACTAACAGTCCAGACATGCCAAGATATGAGTTAGTGGATTATGCAAAGACTTTTTAAAAATGTCTATCTAGAACATCTTGCATGACTACAGGTTTCTCCATGATGATGTTCGTATCAAGGAACACACTGCTTCTGAATTTCTCAAGGGCATAGATATTCTTCTGGCTTGTCCACTGGTTTGTAAGCAGGAGAGAAGATGGAAGGAAATATACTTCCTACATACATGCCTTGGGGAAATTTTTTGAACATCTGGCTGCTTTCATTATGCACTGTTTGAAGTCAAATGGAAGAATTCAACAGTCTGGATGGGACTGCAGGGCTCGTTCTCACTATAAATTTGGGTTTTTTTAAACACATATGAATAAAAACTGAGAGAGTGCCTTGTTATTTTGTTTTTCAATCAGCCTCCACTTTACTCTTTAGAAAGGATTGCACTGAGATATTTGCATTGCTAGCTGTCAGTGTGCATAGCTACATGGATTTATGCAATCCAGGTTGCCAGTGGCCCCATGTTTATAGATAAGATATTTTTCAACAAATGTTCTTATTTCAGAATTGCAATACTCTTTGGTACACATATTGCTGTTCCATCCTGATTCATTTTGACTTTTTGATCTGACAGCCTCAGCCTATCATTTTGGATTCCTGCCTTATTAGAGGGAAATGCTGAAGAACAGGTTGGCATATGTTCTGCCTTCATCTCTGGCAGAAGCAGAGATGTATTAAGGTAATTGAAACCATCTACGTGATGTGATCTGCCGCGCTATCTAATATAACTGCATACACAATAAATAAATAAAAACTCCTTAAAGACATTTTTAAAGGAGTGTCTATGGGGAAAGCTGCCTGGTTATTTTTGCGGGCTTTCTTGGAATTTAAGTATTTACACTGGTTATGTTTTACTATTTAAAATTCATGTTTGGAGTTGTTTTTATAAGCTGCTTGGAACTGATTGTAACAAATGTTAAATGTTTCTTTTTGTAGTTTTAAAACTGAAACTTTTGAAGAGCTTTTAAAACCTTCATTGCAAGATATGTTTACTGTCACTGTTTATAACATTGCCATTTATCCTGTAATGAAGCACATACTCGTGGTTTTATTTTTCACTCTTTGTGGGGATTTCATCTTATATCCCAGCATGCTGCCACCAAATCCAGAGTTACACTCTTTATTTCTCTGCTATAGTGACCAAATGTGTGTGTGGGGGGGGGGGGGGGGGGGTTCAAACCGATATCCTACCAACTGTAGAATATACACTTGGTCAATACTGCCAATGCCACCAACTGTGAAGATTTGGCTCAGGCACTCCAACCACTGCAGCCAATTGTGGGACTTCTTCCCTTTAATCCACCAACTGTGAGGACTTTCACAGTGCTCACAGCAATTTTCAAGCATGAGAGTTTTCTGTTATCTCCACCTCTGTGACACCAACCTTGGGGACTGTCTTAATTCCCTCAAGGTACCTATGAAGATTTATATGATTTCTGCCCTTAATGGATACCACCCTTCTATATTCAGTGTCACCACTACCGACACCTAGTGCTCTCAGACAACATTTCAGGAGACCAAAACCAAATCTTTAGTTACAGAAATTAAAGATAGCACAGAAGATTTATTACATTTAAAATAATTCTCTATCTTCCCCTCCACACACACATATATGCACACTCCTCTTAAGATGGCTCAGATCTTTACCAATCATTCAACTCCCACCTCTCAATACAACCTTAGTCTAACTTGAATCCTTTTCTAACTGCACCCCACACAAACCATTGGCAAACTAATCTCCCACTTAAATGGAACTCCCAATTGCCATTTGCCACTCGCCAGCCTTATGCCAATCTCCTTAAACATCCCATTAATCAGCATTCAGTTCAAATTTCCATTCTCTCCCTGCTTCCAACAGCTACTTACCTTGCACTCTAATGTACAATCAATAAATCAAACAACATTTTTAAAATACAAATTCATGTCATCACACTCTTATTTGTCTTTTGGTCATCTTATTGAAGCTGTAGTGAAGGAATCATGTTGCTTTCTTCTTTATAATATTGCCCAAATCAGATCTTCTCTATCTGTTTCCTCTGCAAAGACTTTCATTTCTGCCTTGGTCATTTCCCGTCTTGATTACTATAATTTTCTTTTGACTGGTCTTCCATTATCTCACCCTAGCCCTCTGTTTCTGTTCAACATTTTGCTCAGAAGAGTCTTTTGGGCCTGTTATTTTGATCATGTTACTTTTGATATGTCCTCATTGGTTGCCTATTCCTTTTTGGATTTAATACAAGCTTCCTGATATAACTTTTAAAGCCCTGCCCTAAACGAATTAGCTTCCGTCTATCTTTTCAGCCCTCATTTCTCCTTACCACTCTGCTCTGGTTCTGCATTCTAGGATTCCTAGGCTTCTCTTTCAACCAACAGTTTCTTCTTCCTTGGCTCAAGCTTCATCTTTCTTCATGTGCTGCTCCATACTCCTGGAACTGTCTCCTTGAACATTTGGAGACTGCTCCTTCTTTCATTGTTTTAAAATCCCAATTACAAATATTCATGTCTTCCAAAGCTTTTTGAATGTTAATTTCGTTTTATAATCTTGAATATACTGATTATGTGCATTTGTCAGTTTGCTTGTTCAGGGAGACAATTCCAGGCATATGAAGCAGCACATGAAGAAGGATGAAGCCCATCCAAGGAAGAGGAACCTCTTGACTGAATGAGAAGTCTAGGGATTGCATTGGCTTTTTGTATTTCTATTTGGATAATTTGTTTTCCAATTGTACTGCATGTGTTTTATATTGTAGGACTCCTTTCTTCCCAAGTGTGTGTATGTATTAGACTGCATGCCTTCAGCAGGGCTGCCTGGGTTTTTTGTTTTTGTTTTTTGTTGTTTTACTTTGTGAAGTGAAATGTATGTCGGTCCCCTCCACATTCACTGGGGTTAGCAGTGAAGGACCCCCATGGATGTGGAATAGCCGCAAATAATAATAATAATAATAATAATAATAATAATAATAATAATAATAATAAT
>NC_056527.1:51668573-51689684 GCF_019175285.1 Sceloporus undulatus
GACTATTCTTTTTGCCAGAGAGAAAACCTCTCAAGGAATCTCCGGGTCCTCCAGTGCAACTCTATGGTCAACATCTGCCAGAAGCTGGTCACAGAATCATACAAATGCCTAGAGAACTGTTTTCTCTAGGAACCTCTATGTTCTCCAGCACATCTCTATGGTCAACCTCTGACAGATTTGCTCTGGAGGACCTGGAGATGCCTAGACAGAACAGATTAATCAAAACCACAAATAATCTAATCTGCAAAAATTAAAGCCACAAAAAAGTCAAAATCAACTATATATTGATTGCATTATACAGAACAATAAGAAAAATAACAAAGGTTTTGTACATTTTTTATTTTGGCAGGCCTTTGGAGTCTGATAGTTCACAGGGAAAAGGCTTTGCTGTATTATCTATGCTTGCCCCCCCCCCACCCCTATTTTAATGGACATGTAAACTATTTTTAATTCTATTGATAGTTTAACATTTGTATGATATGTACTCTAACTACATCTGTTTTAACTTTTGTAAACCACTTTGAGTTCCAGAGCTGGGAAGAAGGTAGGATAAAAATAAAGTAGAATAATTAAACTTAAAGTTGTCACAAAAATAGGATCTAATGCCAATGTCCTGTTGGTGTTATCACACCAGTGTAAGTACAGTGTAACTACTGGTGTAAATACTGGGGGTGGGAGAAAAAAAAAAGGGCACAGGTAGAGTGACTATGGAGGAAGTATAGCACTGGAAAAATAGACCACTTGGAGTCAGCAGATTTCTGTCTTCCTTCACCTCACCACTACTGCTCAACTCTGCAAAAACTGCAACTGCTAGCATAGTGCACTAAAAGGAGTCTACCCTAAGTCTAAGGTACCAGTCTTTGTGATTCCACATATGTAACTCCTTGAAATGTTTATATGCAGCTCTCAATCAAAACTGATTCCAAAACCTGAGAGGAATTGGATGGATTCTGCAATAACAGCTTTCATTTTTCAATAAGCAAGTTTCTGTTACTTAGCAATTCAATTATCTTTTTGCCCAGTTACCTCCTAAGCAATTCCATTTAACTGATTCTCCTTTGGGAAGCTTCTATTTGAGAAGTAACTGTTGTAATTCTGAGATGAGGTACTCGGTTATCAACACAAAGACTAACCTACTAGATGCAAATCCTGATTGCCCTAAAGAGCCCCTCCAGTCCAAAAAAAAGTATCTGAAAGTTGCAGATTTTGTTTCTGTATAAACCTGTTTTATTTTTGAGATCCACATGACATTTTCTTCATTCCAAAGTATTTCCTGGGAATTCCTGGCATGACCAAGGACTTGCCATTCCTATTTCCCGGATCCATTTGAATAAATCCAGTATTTAATGAAATGAAATGCGTCTCTACTTGGTTGTCAGAACTTGCAAAAATGGTTATTGCCAGTAAACACTGCTGTTGCTTCCAAGACATAGATTCAACAGTTGCTGAGGGAAAGAGGAATGTTTGCATCAACACAAAATGACCCTAATGTTTAACTATCATCATATTGCTAGAGCACTTTATCACTTTTGGACTGTAATTCCTGAGTACAAGCAAAAGAGGCTCGGTGGAAATTAGTGGAAATTTATTTCTGAAAGGTTTCATGAGTCTAGATGTGGCATGTGGTCAGTAGGAAGGGGAAGATTAAGAACACAAGTGGGAGGGAGGGACTGAGATATTTCAAGAAAGAGTTTAGATGAAATATTGGGAATCCGTAGGTAAAATAAAAACAAAAACCAGAAAGTCTTGATCCCTCCTGAATTTTCTTCCCTTCAGAATGAACCCATAAATTAAATTTCCCCCCAGCTGGTGGCTTACATGTCAGTGGAACCATGAATCCTGAAATAGGTTCAGCACCTTGGAAAGCTTCTTTCATGTTTGGACCAAAACCCAGAGGGATTCTCTGTTCAACTAACATGGGAGCTACCAGACACCACTGGCTTCTATGCATTTTTTTTTACAATATTTATCCCAACAGAACTGCCATCTGTTTCTAAAGTACAATGGCCATTAGTTAAGAAGTCTAAATGTTGGCCGCAATCCATATATAGACAGGTGTACTTTATCCTAATGATTTCTGTGAGATTTGATGTATGCTGTGTTGCCAATACTCTTTTAACAGGGAACTTTCAATAGTTGTCCAAGGGTCGCTGTCATGAAATAATTCATGCTACTGTATATAAGACAGTGAGCTGCTTGTATATGATATCTCATCACATTATTGAGAATAATCAGTGATCTCATAATCGGTGAAAAAGACAACGCAGTGGAGATGGGGAGATTATTGAAGCCGCAGGGAAAGTGGGGCTTAAAATGCTAATTCACCTGCTGAATTTAGAATGGTCACAATTTGCCTGGATTGTGGTTTAGAGCCTTATCACATGGCAAAAGTAAGACAATATGCAGGAAGAGAGAAGCAGCTTTCATTTTACCTCTCCTCATGACATTGTAATACTTCAGTTCTCCTTCTAAAGTCACAAAAGCATGCCTTTTGTCAAACAGATTTTTCCAGCATGACAAAAGACATGCTTTTATGGCCAACTCCCTCAGGAAGAGAACAGAAGCATGGAGAGGTAAGGAGAAAGATGCTTCTCTCTTGCTGCCTCTCGGCTTTCTTTTGTCACACAATAAAGGCTCTTACACAAACATCACAGCTGAAGATGAAGGAGGAGGATGCCATCAGCCCATCTTGGACTGCAGATAGCTGCCCGACATGTTTTGCTGAACTCTACTGCATTCTCCCCACTTTCTCCTAAAGTATGAATAAAACATGTGAACATTACATTTTCACATTCCCTAGCATTTATTTTACAGCTCCCAGAATTCCCCAGCCATGTATGACCACTGGGCAGGCTAGCGGTGGGATTCTCAGAGTTGATGACAAAATAGTAATTGTTCCTGGCTCTGATAAAAAAATATTTTTCCTTGAGATGACAATGCAAGGAGGAAGTGGCAAAGTTCACAGTCCAAACATGCGGGACAGTGTACTGTAGAATGTAGTGGTTAAACAGGAACTTAGCAGAACCACATTTACATTCCCAATGAGACATGAAACTTACCCACTGGATGATCTTGGAGCAGTCACACTGGGCCATTTCACACTATGCAGTTTTAGCAATATGATTCCACTTTAACTGTCATGACAATAACCTATGGGATCCTGGGACTTTCAGTTTAGCCAGGGGTATATAGAATTCTCAGCCAGAGAGCTCTAGTGCCTCAAAAGATTACAAACTCTAAGATTCTATAAATGGTTGTCATGGCAATTAAAGTGAAATCTTAGAACTATAATTGTATAGCATGAAATTGCCCACTATGTCAACCTCAAAGTTTTGTACTGAGGATAAATTAGGAAGTGAATCATGTAATCTTTGTTTTTCAAAAAGCAAGTGTCTAATCATTAGAGACCCAGAGCTCTATCTGCCTACTATCAGGTCACTGGAGTAGAAATGAGATATAAATTGAATAATATATAGGTTGGACAAGTGAGAAGTCATGCAAATCCACAGAACGGTAGAAGTCAAGTACCTACATTTTAAAAAGCAAAGAAGGGAATTAAAAATTCTCAGAATGAACGTCATTGCTGTTGATGTACAGTATAGGCTTGACAGTCCAAGGCAGCCATAATTTCTAAAGAATGTTAACAATGGAAATTTTAAAAAGGTTCCAGAGTTATGTTTCTTGTCAACCAAATTGTAACACACACTGTCCAATAGTTCTTTGTACTACACTCAACATGCCTCAAAACAATCAGCACAAAGAATACAAATAAACTGGATTCGCTAAGGGCCCATTTAAACAACTCTACAAATGGGAAGGCCAGGCAAGTCAACAAGGTAAAGCGAGGACATGGTGTGGCTGATATGAAGCACCATTGTGTATCTTGGCAGATACCTTCTCTTTATTGGTTTGTTTGTGTCAAAGTAAAAAAGTGAAACTGCCAGTGTGGTCCTCAGTTTTTTTGTTTTTGTTTAAATGCACCAACAGGATTCTGGCCTATTTCTTACATTCTAGAATCGCTTGGTAGCAACTTTATTTCTTGCCTTTGTGTGTTTTTTCAGAAGATTTTCATCTGAAGCAGGATGCGTAACCACTGTTGGTTTGCTACCCAGTGTCAGCAAAAGAAAGGGAAATGAATGGGAACCAATTTGGAAAGCATTGGGTTGTGCTGTTTCAGACTAATGACTCTGCTCACTTGCTGCCAGAGCCCAAAATCCCTGAGTCATCATCGTGATCATTAATGCCACCTTTTTGCTTACCTAGCTTTAAAAAGATTACAGTGATCAGCAAGGGGCACCAGCTTAATTGGTACATAAATTAAACCAAAGCTTCATTGGTTTTCATTAGTGAGGAATCTGGCCCTTTTGATATTTTGCCTCCTCAGTGGTCCAATAACATATTTTAACCTCTGTTTATTAAAACGTCATTTTCTAAATCATAAAATAGCAGCATGTTTTAACCTTCTACTCTTGAAATGTGCGATTTAGCCTACCCATTTATCAATCTAATCTGTTTTTAAATGAGCCAAGTACAAGTAAAGTACTTAGAAATTATATATTATATATATGAGAGAGAGAGTTTGTGTGAAATAGGCTTTATTCTTGTGAAATGTTACACATTTCTACTCACATAGTGAGTGTTTTGGATGTTCAATGCATAACATTGCCACATTAGAATAATCAGCATCCCTGTAGTGAGTCCTCCTGTTCACATGTATTGAATGGAGATGGATGTTTGTGCTTAAAATAGTGTGTGATGTGTATATATGTTCATTTCTAATCATTCTATGTGAAGTATCTGTAAGCTGAAAGTGTGTATGTTGTGACTACTTTATGTTAGATGGATGGAAGAAGGGCATAAGCCATTGAGCCTAAGAACAGCTAGAGATAGCAATAGGTGCTAGTTTGCATGTCTCTCTGAGAGTTTAGGCATAACTTATATTCATGTCATTTCTGTTTGTTGGTCTTAGCCACACACTCTCTCTTCCTGCATCAATTAGTCTGCATTTAGTCTAGATGCTACTCTCTCACACACTCTCCAGTGAAAGCATTCCCCTGACTGTTAGACATGTGATATAGAAATGTGGAATAAAATTACATTAAGAAAACCCAGTGATGTAGTGTACACAGATACACAGAGGTGTTTTGGTGCCTAAGGCAAATGGCAAGAGGTGTTTCCTTCCATTCTGCGCACACACAAGTTGTCTGGATTGGCAATAGACCTTACTTCAACCCTGGGAATGTGATAAGCACTGGGAATGTGTTAGACATTGCTGTTCAAAGGCAGTAGGCTAGTTTAGGAGATGCAAAATAGACTGTGCAGCATGCATAATTCTTTTCTTCATTGGGGCAGGGAAAAAGAACAAGGCATTAGGTGGAACATCTGGGAGGTGGTTACTGTCCCTAACTTCAGCTGTCTGGGGTAACTGCCCCATCCTTCCTTATGGCAGAGTTGAACCTTGTTGCTTAAATGTTTGCTTATATAAGAGCAAAAGGCTGCAGGTTAAAGTGGAACATCATTCGACTTTGGAGCACAGTGACATCGTTGTCCTTTAAAACACAGATGACAGATCTTTAGGCTAACCCACTGGTGAGCAGAACAGATACAAAGAAGGCTCAGTCAGACTTCATTGCCTGGTTACAGTGCATAGCCATGGGATATCATTTCTGCTCAGCTGTAGATCAGTGCTGCTTGTCCTTCAGAACCAGAAGCAGGGCTGAATATTAGAAGCAGCAGCAACAGCCACTACAAACAATAAAATGTTAGCCTATTTGAACTTTTGTATAGAAAGCAATGCTCCTAATCGAGGGGGGGAGGCTTTGTGTACAGTTCTCTAGCTTTTTCACTAACTGTTCAAAGCTCTTAGTATTCAAGTTTGGAAAAGTTAGTTTTGGATTACAACTCCTGCATAGCTGCATATTCCTTTTTTAAAAATCATGAAGGTCCCCCCTTAGATTTCTTCTTGGGGATCCAAAACACCACCCCATCAGTTAATACAGGTAACTGATACACTCATTCACTGCTGGAAAAATGCAAATATTCGGCAGAACAGTTTCAACACAGTTACTCTTAATGTGCCTTTCAGATTAAAAAGATAAACAGCAACAAATCTCTTTGTATCCCTTTCCCAGCAATGAATACTGAGAGTTTAAAAAGGAAGGATATTTTCTTGCATTTCAAACATGCACATACAATAAACTCACTCCAATTATTTCTAGGTCAAAAGATCAGCAGGCAGGAACCCTGACTTTATATATGACAAGTGACCAGAGCAGCAAAAAGTATTTCATTCTCAGGAAACAGAAGCTGCAAACAACTGGTGGTGAAAACTGAGCCTTGCTGGAAGAGATTAATGAGAAGTTAAATAATTGACAAAGTCCTGTGTCCTTGTTTGACTAGGAATTAGATAAATTAACCTATAAAAGAGCTAAGAACTGATGAGGTGGAAGAACAACTGCATGCACAAAGAACAAATAGGACTGTGAACATGGAAAAAAGAGAAGGAGAAAATGCATCATGTGCTGGTACAGTGCATACTGTTTAGCAATAATCTGAGAGGCAGCATAAACAATGCTTGCTAAATCATAGGTGAGCTGTATGTTGCATGCAGCCACCAGGGCAATTTCTGTGACCCCTACATGCCCCCAGGGATCCAAAAAGTGTTTTGGAAAAATGATGTTGAAAAGTGCTTCCCAATGCACCCTAGGAGTAGGGTTGCCACATTCCACTCCCTCAGATCCAGGCATCTAATTATTATCATATTATGCAACTTATCCTTATTATGGAAATTACTAAAATTTGCATTATAACTATGCAAAATAGACACATTAGTCATTGCACGTTCTTCCACTATGTGTAAAACTTCATACCATTTTTTACAGTTATGGGTGATCTGAGAGAACTAGTACAGAGTAATGTTTAAATGCTGGTCACGGAACAGGGACACCTAATTTCAAAATCTCTAGGTCTTCTGGGTCATGAAATTTACTATGTGACCTTGGGTCACCACTACCTCTTGGGAAACCTACCTTACAGATTTGCTATAAAAGAGCAACAACAATATTAACATTTTGTCATGCACTGATGCTTCCAGTGTATTGCCACTACTCCCCCCCCCCAACAGTTTTTCACGACAGATTCATGAAAATACCACAGAGCAACCTCTAAAAGTGTCTGCCGTTTGATTCACAGGGCAAGATGCAATGGGAAGCATCTTCTTTCAGAGATACATGATAAATGTTATTGTAGAAAACAGTCTACTTTAACTTTCTTTCACCAATTCAACTTTTCTCCAAAATGTACATGCTAGGCAGCTCATCTACATTCAAAGCTAGGCAACTGACCTATGCTAGGATGTGTCTTTTCCCACCCAATTGTTTGTGAATGCCAGTTAAAATAATGATATTTGGAATTTTTTATATTACAATTTCTTCTCACCTCACTAATTACATTCTTCCACCCCAAACATATGCATAAATATCTGCCAACTCAGGCAATGTCACCTGCATCTGATAAAGTCACCTGCAGGACACAAAAGCTTATGCCAAATTAAATTTGTTAGTCTTTAATAGGATAATCCAAGCCATTATTTCACATCACAATGTACAGATGTGACAGATGGATAGTGAAGAAAGCTAATAGAAAGAAAATCAGTGCATCTGAGATGTGGTGTATGGAAAAGAGTATTGAAGGCACCACGGACAGCAAAGAAGACAAACAATTGGATTCTAGAACAGATCAAGGCCAAACTCTCTCTGGAAGCTAAAATGACCAAATTGAGGCTGTTGTACTTTGGTCACATCACAAGAAGGTGTGACTAATTAGAAAAGACAATGATGCTGAGAAAGGTGGAAGAGAAAAAGTAGAAAGAGAGGAAGACCACATTTCAGATGGTTAGACTTGATCAAGGGTCATGAGCCTGCAGGGCAGCTGAAGACAAGGAATCTTGGAGATGTCTCATCCACATGGTTGCCATGAGTCAAGGTCGACTTGAGGACAGTTTACAACAACAACAATTATTTCTAAGTTTGCATCTACACATATGCATTATTACAGTGGTGGCTGGTGAGTTTCATGCCAATGGGAAGGTAAATCTGCTTGGGTTTCAGTCTGAGCTTTCCAGAGTTATGGACCCTATCCCCAGTATTTTCAAGTTCAGACCTAAACCCAGCATAGGTTAACCCCTCTTCTAATGGGGCATTATTATTAGCATATGCAAATGTTATTCATTGTGTCCTCTTTTTCATGCACTTCCTCCTTTTTGTTGATGGGCACCTTAGTATGCACAGACCTTTTCAGCATACAACTTGTATGCAATTATGCCTTTTCCAAATAGGAAGAAAATTGCTTTTTCTGGAGTCCCTTGTATGGAAAAAAAAAAAAAGCCTACATGGAACAGTAGTATAGTTGAAGACATTCTGAGATTAATCATTGGCAGTTAAGGATGGGTTTTTAAGAGGAAAGCAAAACTCTAATTAGCTTGAAGAATAACTGAGATGTGTTGGTTGAAACATAACTTGCTTTGCTTGAGCAAGCCTAGTTTTGGGACTTTAAAAGGCCTTTGAAGATCTAAGCAACAGTCTTTACAAGACAGAGGTCAGGTCCTTCACAATGAATATGCATTTGAATAATCTTTAACAACCTTACCTTACCTTGGAAGTAACTACATCTGCACTGCAGAAATTATGCAGTTTGACACTGCTTTAACTGCCATGGCTCAGTGCTATGGAATCCTGGGATTTGTAGTTTGTAGTGGCATCAGAACTCTCTGTCTAAATATCTCACAAAACTACAAATCCCAGAATTCCATAGCATTGAGCCATGGCAGTTAGCATAACATCAAAGTGCATTATTTCTGCAGTGCTGATGTAGCCTATGTTTCTTGTAACACATAATGTTTGGGGTTATTTTGAGCCATTTGGGGCACTTTTTAAAAATAGAACATAATAATGCAATTATCAACAATAACACAGTAGTGTGGTTGATGTCTCCCAAGAATTATAAGTCTGCACTCCAAACAAAAAATTATTCACCTGAATAGGTGTATGGGGGACTGGTCAAAGAGGGTGCATAGCATACAACAAACTGCCAGTGCCAGTCAAGAAATGAGTCTTTGACCTCCCCATTCTTACAACATTACAGCTCATTTATGATGGCATAGGCAGACACTCATTTGGGGAGAGGCCAGGAATAGAAAGCCCAGAATAATGGTGGAAAACTGCAGCTTTAGAAGGATGAATGGCCCTGTCCACTATAGGGGAAGTTCCAACATAAAAACTAGAGAGAAAGCAATAATTTAGCAAACCAGGGCAAACCAAGGAATTAACACTCTAGTACTGCTTATTCATTAGAGCAATTACTCCATGTTATTTGAGGACTTTATGAACTCACCAAATCTACCATTTGGCAATACCTCCAGCTCCAATACAGTGACTGTGTTTGGACTGGGTGCTCTGACAGCATCCAAGACTTTTGTGGTACATGAATTCTTATATGCAGTGAAGGAAAACTTTGTTGGTACTACATTTGGTCCCCATCTAGATGAACTGCAGAAAAAATACATGGCAGAATTGTTCTCGTGCCCCCACAGGGCATTTGAGGATCCCTCTCCCAAGCCCAGTATCCCATAACAGATCTCTAGAAAGAGAGAGATGCCTGCACCTATAAGGTGTTTCAATTCATAACATTTTGTTATCTGCCTCAAACTGTTCCAGAACTGCAGTTTCTCCATATGTGCCTAATTTTAAAGGGAAAGCATTAATTCTTCATTGTTCTGTGAGATGTACTGTACACACTCATGTATAAGTCTAGAAATTTTAGTCAAAAATTGACCTCAAAAAACCTAAGTTGATTTATCTATGGCTCAATGTAAGTACTATAGTTCAACTCTTATTTAAAAAAGGAACCATCCCCTGGTGAAAGGCAAGAGTATAATCTGTCCTAGAAGCACTGACCTCCCTCTGCTTTCTCATCTATCCAGCCTTTAGGGTGAGCACAAATAGTTCTGCCTGCTGGAATTTTCTAAGCTCTTTGGCATTGTTTTCCTTTTACTTCATTGTTTAGATACTTCGTTGCAGGCCCATAAGTTTTATCCTTGACTTATCCATGGGTCATATCAAAATGCATTATTTTGGCCCCCACACCTGCTCTCGATTTATACATGGGGTCGACTGATAGTCAAGTATATATGGCAGTCTTTTCAGGTATATTTTAGACATTTTAATAGTGTACATACATTTTGTACACTTTGTACAGTTGGCCACCCACATTTGTCGCTTTGACTTTTGCGGATTTCATTATTCACAGATTTGATTAATATGTTTTCTCTAGAAACCTCTAGATCCTTGAGCACAATTCAGCCAGACATCATCATCATCATCATCATCATCATCATCATCATCATCATCATATAGGCATGCTGGAGGATATAGAGATTCCTACATTAAACACTCCTCTAGGCACTTGTAAGTCCTCCAGTGCAATTCTATGGCCAACTTCTGCCAGCTGTTGACACTAAAGGATCTCAAGATTCCTAGAAACATGTTTTCTCAGATGAAAAAAGGCATTTTTTTATTTACAGGTTTTTACGCTTTCATGGGAGGGGGGGGTCCTATACCCCTAACCTCAGTGAATGTGAAGGGCCCACTATATACATTTTTCTGCCATTGATCTTTATATGCTTTTCCTAAACACATGCATGTTTCAAGTGTAACTCACAGTGGTTGCTGAGGTGATGTTGCTAGAATGGTGAATCCACATTTGAGTTTAGCCTGAACTTTAGAAGAGCCAACCAAGGTGCTGACTCTTATCCTTCAAAATAATTTCAGCACCTTGAATATCTCCTTTACGGATCAAACTAAAATCTAGAGTAAATTCACCATCACAATCACATGGGAGCCACCAATGGCTACTGGAAAATTGGACTGCAAACAATTGGTCTGCCTCTGTCTTAGCCTTACTTGTAGCTGTGCCATCAAATTGGGAGGAAACTTGTGCTAATCATGTTTCATGTTGTGTCTCTCTGCACTGCTTTGTATATTTGGCTATGGCAGTCTGAAAATGTGCAGATGTCAGACCACAGCTTGCACCCAGGCCTACATTGGGTTCCAGTAGAGTTAAACTGGATAAATTCAGGTTGAAACTAAACCAAAATGAATTGCTCACCCATTCTTATTATAAACATAAAGATGACCATTAAAAATTCTCAAAATAAAGAAAGGGATTGCATTGCATGAAGATCTTTGAAGACATTGTTCCCACTTGATGCTACAGAAAGGAATACTATCATAAAACAAAGACTTCTTTTGAACTACATGTCCCAGTCTTCCCCAGCCGGCATGGCCACATTGGAGAGATAGTTATTAAAAAAACCCACAACTTTTCCAAGCTCTGCACAAAATATTAGCAGGATTGGAGAAAGGGCCATCACTCTACCAAGCTAGTTGTGTGCATGTCAATAGAACAGTGAATCCACTCTAGTTCTAGTTTCAGCTTTAGAGGAGCCATCCAAGGTGCTGGTGCCTTTAAAGTTCCAATTAAACTCTGGAATGGATTCCCTGCCCTACTAACATGGAAGCCACCAGTCACTACTATTAGATTTTATTTCTTTCTGTGGAAATAAATTGTCTTTGCATCTGTGCCATTAGAGTGGGAATCCTCTAAAAGTATTCCATGCTGTGTCTTGCCAGTGTTTTGTATGTATGCCCACAAAGTATTGTGCAGCATTTTGCTTGCTTTGAAGGACTGAGTTTGGGGAGGGGGGTTCAATTCAATCAGACTGCTTATGGGCACAAAAACAGAGAAAACATGCAGTTCAAAACAAGAAAAAAAAAGGATTATGTGCACACAGGGTGTTCTTGTCACATGTTTCATATGGTTCCAAGGTTTACTAATGTTTCGTCTTTAATCAAGCTTGCTTGTACTGCTGGCATATTAGTTAACAAAGAAAACATACCTATCCTTTCAAGCTGATTGTGATGTTAATAATAGGTTCAAACATCTTTTCGACCCCCATCAGGATTGAATATAAACACAGTCATGGCAAGTGTTGCAAATAACTGGGCGATTGTTTGATATTTTAGTGGCAGTAAGATTGCAATGTCTCTCTCCTTCTGAAACATAGTTGTCCTCTTGAATTCAAAAGGGATGCTGATGGCACTGAGGTAGTTAACTCTGTATTTTTTGAAGCTTAAGATAAAGCACAGTATGGGGGGAAATTACACTTTTCAACTGAAAAAAGGTAGCTATGCAGTCTGGGAGATTCTGGAGGTTATAGTCCAAAAGGCAACATTTCATGTTACACCTAGGAAAAAACTAGGCAATGAACAAACACACAGTGATCTATCCTCCATTTTTGAAAATGGAACCCCAGTTGTTCTTATTCTTGCCTTCAACGTTTGGTATAAAAAAAAAGTTCCTTGGTGGTTGCAATAGCAACTAGAAATGTTGCCATGTTTGAGCACAAAGTTTTTTTTTAAAAAAACCCAACAGAAATAAAATTGGGTGATGTTATCTAGGAATTAGAGAGAAAGAAACTTCATCAAGTCCCATGTAGGTGCTCATTTCCTCCATTTACAGAACCCCACTCCTATGAGATAAATGAGTCATGCCTAAAGTTTACAGCTGAGCAATTATTGTTCTTGTTGCTGTGTACCTTCAAGTAGTTTCTGACTTATGGCAACCCTAGGGGTTTCTAGGCTGAGAGTGTATAATTTGCCTGGTAGGTTTCCATGGCTCAGCAGGAATTTGAACCCTGGTCTCCAGAGTCTTAGTCCAACACTTAAACTACTAGGACTGACCAAATATATTCAACATTTTGGCAGGCTTTTAAAGACGTTTCATCAGGTACAATGTTAGAAGATGGGAAGGGGGGGGAGAAGCAGATTTGACAATGAAACTGCATTGTAAGGAAGTAATTTTTTTGCTAATTTACTTCTCAAGAGTGTTCCCACTGTAAGAAAGTCTACAAAAGCTGGGCAATTTTCAAAGACTATTCACAGTTTTGGATTTACTCTTCACAAAATTCACATGTAAAAAGCATTTATTTTATCATTTCTTGAATATTTTTTTAAAATATTTTTTTTAACCCTACTGCATGCCAAGAGTCTTGATATGGGTTTAGGAAAAACCACAGACTTAAATGAATAGGCCTCTGCTACAGTGGTAAGCAGCTTCCATGGTTTAGGTCAAAATATTATTCCTCAGAATTTGTCCAGGTATGGTGTGAACAGGCAGCTGCTGCTCACAGCATGGACTTTATCCTTCAAATCATGCACCTTGTTTTGAAGCATGATCTTGCTTCTGGTCAGTTTCTGGAAGCACGGATGTGCTTTAAAATAATGTGCCCATTTTTATACGTCTTGTTCTTAAAAGAAAATAAAGCCTTTCTTGGCCATCACTGCATTTCGCTGCTGATTTCAGAGGCGGTGAGGTTGCTGCAGGTGCTGCAAAGTCAGGCAGAGAAATACATGAATACCATCCTATTTTTCTCAGTCAGTGGTGAAGAAGGTGCAGCTTGCAAGCCACATCCAGCCTGTGAAGCCTTATTTTGTGGTCCCTGGAGTTTTTTTAAAAAATATTGGGCTCCAGATCTGCACATGTCTTAAAATCTCTTAAAACCTCTTAAACATTTCCTGAAAGGAAATTTGAAGTGAAGTGATATCACTTCTGGTGATATTCGGCATGCCAGTGTGGCCCTATAGGGTGCCTTGCACATGAAAAATGGCTACCTCCACTGCTTCTGTTTGCGCATCCCCATTCTAGGTTCACTTGATCTCTATGGGGTAAGGAATATCAGTGGGTCACAGGGGCATCACTTGGTGGGTGCGGGTAGTGCGGACCACACTAGGTGACACCCCTCAGGACACCCTGGTGGATCCCACCTCCCACTGCAGCAGAGGGGAAAATGCACCCCTCATGGCTTCACCACAGCCCTGGCTGTCTCTCCAGGGAGGGACCCAGAAGCCACGAGGGGCAAGCCACAGGGGGATGGAGCAGGCTACTGCTCCATCCTCCCCGGGAAGCCCCATACACACACACTGGGTGTCACCAAGCCTAGTGATGCCACTGGTGGGTCAGTGAATATATTTTCTGTGTTAGACTGAACTTTCAGTGAGATATTAAAAGTTCTGAACCCATTTTAGGGATAGGGTTTGGAACCATGGCTAGCTTCCTAATATACAGACAGAAATCCAAAGCAGATTTACAACCCCACTTGCAGGCAAGCCATTGCCCACCACTGTGTGCATTTTAATGAGAAGAGGAACAATTGTTAAAGGCATAATCTATATATGCCCACTTAGCATAAGGCCCACTGAGTTCAGTGATACTTTCTGTAATGTAGGCACATACTTGCATGCTAACATCAGAGCTAATTTCTGTGCTGTTCATTAAGAGGATCATCTGGACTTAGAGCAGACCCAGAAAAATAAGTGGGAAATGATTAGGTTGCCCCATTGATTTATATGGGACTAGTCTAAATTTGACTAAGTCTGGATACAACAATTCACATTTCTTTGAATGCTGGTAAATTTCACTCAACCCAGAAAATGCTTTCATTTAGCGCCTGGTGATTTTAAAGTAATGCTTCACCTATAATGAAAGGAAAATGATGCACACTAACATTCAAAAGAAGACAGGACTCTTGAACCGTTAATGGCTGTACAGAAAAAAAGAAATATCATCAGATGTAGTTTGAGGTCTTTGGATTCTCCTTCTTTTGGATCTGATCATGCTGCACCTGTATTTACAACCCAGCAGACAGAAGTTATTCATTATTATATGAGAGCCATCTATGCTAGTAAACTCTCATGAAATGGTGGCCTTTCTACATCAGACCAAAACCCTGACCAGTCCAGGATTCTGTTTCCCAGTGGTCAAAAAGATGCTTATGGGATGCCTTCAAGCAACACATGAGTGCTTCACACCATCCTGCTCTTGTTCTCTGACAAATGATATCCTGAGGCATACTGCCTCAGGTTCTGCTGTTGGAGAAAATTTATATTGGTCAGGTAGTCAGTGGTATCCCCATCCTCCATTTATTTGTCCAATCCACTTTCAAAGTTATACAAATTGGATTGCATCATGACAGCCTGTGATAACCAGTTCCACTGTTTGTTTGTGTACCATCTGAAAAAATACACCTCTTTTTATCTGTCTGGAATGCTCCACCTTAAGTTCATTCACCTTGCCTTAGTCACTTCTAGACTAATGAGGAAAGGAAAAGTTGCCCCAAATCACTTTCTCCACACCATACATCATTCTATATACGTCTATAACAATAATATATTAACAGTAAAGAAACGTCCACATATCCCATTTTGAATTCATGACCATGCATAACATTTGGTTATCTGTATAAGCCCTTACACAGTGCTAAAATGATCAGCTAGGCCAAAGGCATTCCATTTTCTTCATAAGCCTGGTACTCTTGCAAAGAAAACTGAACAAATGCAATAGCTGGGGAAAGAAACATGTCCAGTATTTCCAGGAGGTATGTCCCATTAATGGAAAAAGAGATCTCCCAAAAGGCAAAAATGGTTTGGGCAATGTATTCTGAGGCAAGGAAGTGAAACAAATTAAGCAGAGTACAAAGATCTAGCATGAACAACAGGTAAATCACCAGCACAACGTTACTGTATGAAGAGAGTTTAATAACAAAAATGGAGTTGTAAATGATTTTGAATAAACTTGCACCCCTGTATCATTCCCAGAAGTACTGGAAAAATCAATGACTGAGTACAAGTCTGTTCAGCAGCAGATTTCAGATGCTAAGCAGTATCAGTCCTGGTTAGTACTTACACTGGAAAATTCAAGATAATATCAGGAAAGTCCAGTTAGGGCTAGGAAAGAAATCAGCCTAAAATCTCACCCGGAGAGCCTCTGGCAATCAGAATTGACTTTACTGGATCACATGGACCAATGGCCTAACTCACTATGTTGCCTATATTCCTATGCGAAGCCAACAAACTTCAGCTCCTTTTGAGTAGTCAGAGCCAGGTTCCCCAAGCTCATGCCCTCCACTTCTTCTGGACTCCAACTCCCATAATCCCACAGGAGGTTGTGAGGGTCAGGATGTGATTCTGATTTTTTTTTAATCATTTGCTAAATATTTGTTCCACATCATGCAGAACAGCATAATACCCTGGCTGTTCCTTCTGTTGCTGAAATCTGTGTCACTTTACTCCACAGAACTGCCACTTTACTGGAGCAAGAAGTTCTTCTCATGGATTAGTACAGGCAGAGCTGTCCTATCAAATGAAGTGGGAGGAGGAATCCTTATAAGTGCTTTCCTTCCAATATAGTTGCCTTCTTATTATCAGAAAACATGGGAAGCCCCTTCAGAATATAAATGACCTTTGATGCTCAGTTTGATGCTCTCCAACTGTGTTGGACTATGACTCACATCATCTCCCTGCTGGTTGGAGATGATAGGATTTGTCATTCAACACAACTGGAGATCACCACAATGAAGGGAGGCTGATATAAAGCTAAATCCAATTACTGTATTAGTCACAACTAGAGTAGCCCTTTTAATGAACAACATTATGTATACCCCATTGTCAAGACAACATTTATGTATACCCCATTGATGGAGTGATTCTATTCTATCTGGAACTAACAAATGCATTAAGCCTACAGATTTTAACATTAATTTTTTTATAACTGCTTTGAGCACTTATTGTCTGGATAGATAATTCAAAAATATATTAAATCAAGCAAATTAAATAATTATATCTGTGTTCTTCTTGCAATCTAATCATATACTTTTAACAACCTGGTGCACCTTCCTTCAGATTTTTAGGAGGCATTACACACTTAATTTAAAGTAGTTCCATTTACTTGTAATATGTCTAATGATTTCTGGCATCTAGTCACATATTTGTTATGTTGGAGTTGGACTGTTGTGTGTCCTCAAGTAATTTCCAACTTATGGTGGTCCTAAAGAGAAACTATCACAGGGTTTTCTTGGCAATATTTGTTTGGAGAGAGTTTGCCATTGTCTTCTTCTGAGGCTGAAAGAATGCAACTTTCCTAGGGTCACTCAGTGGGTTTCTACAGCTGAGCAAGGATTCAGAATTCTAGTCCAGCACTGAAACCATTACACTATGCTGACTTTACATTGTAATACTCATAGAACAATTAATAGTCTCTTTCTAAGACATTGTGACCAACATCACATTTTCTTTTAAAATTCCTCTTTGACTACTCTGGTGGTAATTATTTTTTCTATAATGAATTGCAATTATTTTTCTGGAATTATGCCCAGAAGCTCCTGTTACAATGTAGATCCCCATTAATCATTGTTCTGGACAAAGCTTCACGTTGGAAGACAACGGCAACACTGACAGCCTTTCTAACACTCCTCAACAACTTGCTGCTATCCAAATGTTATTCTGCACCAAAAGCATGATGATGATGAGGAGGAGGAGGAGGAGGAGGAGGATTAATTTTCAGTTATATCCCACCATTTCCCAACATGGGACTCTAGCAGCTTTCAGAATATTAAAAGTGGGGCAGATAAAAAGTATACAAAAATCAAATAAAAGGCATATACTGTAAAGGAAAGTACTTTACTAAAAGCACTAATGAACCCACAGACCTTGCAGAGACTCTTGGTAGCCTTTCACACTACACAGTTATAGTGCTATAATTCCACTTTGATTCCCATGGCTGCATCCTATGGAATCCTGTTATTGGTAGTCTGGAGAATTCTATATCTCCTCCCAAAATTACAATTCCCAGGATCCCATCAAATGGAACCATGACAATTAATGTGGGACTGTGTTGCTATATTTGTGTAGTATGAAAGGGCCCTTTGCAGGCAGGTAAGGTTTTCCAGTGTCCCCATGCCCAGTCCCCTCCAACTGCTTAGGATTACAAATACCACCATCCCCAGACTGCATGGACCAGTCCCCTCCAACTGCTTAGGACTACAAATACCACCATCCCCAGACAGCATGTGTGGAGAGAAGACAGAGCTTGGCCAGTCAAGCAACAACAATACAGAGAGAGTTGGAGCCAGTCAATGAAACTGAAGCCTGGAGAGGATAGCTAAGTCCATTGGGGACAATTAGAATCAGATAGGGATGGTTAGGGTTAGAGTCCAGAAGTGAGGGACTCAGGGACATACAAAACTCTGAGAGACGGAGTTGCAGTGGTGTAATATCCAGTGGGGTATTGTTAGCCTTGGTGGCTGGTACAGAACCAAGTTTAGGAAAGTAACCTAATAAAAGAACTGTGTGGGTCTTGGGTAAAAGTAACTATTGTTCTCGGGAGAGAGTATTGTGAAGTAAAATATAACTGTAACGAAGTGGAACCAAGAAAGTAAAACTTTGAAGTAACAAGTGCATAAAGCATCTCAACAACTGAAAGTAACCACACTACTGCTATTTACAAATACAGTGGTACCTCGGGATACGAAATACCCAGGTTACGAAATTTTTGGGATACGAAAAAATCCCATAGGGAATCATTGTTCCGGGTTACGAATGTTTTTTCGGGTTACGAAAAAACTTTTGGTGCTTTTTTCGGCTTTTTCGCACAGAATCGCGGCTTTTCCCCATTAGCACCTATGGCAATTCGGCTTACGAAGGCTTTTCGGGTTACGAAAGCGGCCGCGGAACGAATTAATTTCGTAACCCGAGGCACCACTGTAGGGAATTAGTTTCACATATAAGTTGGTGTACACAAGAGAAATAAAGTGAACATCACACATAGGTGGTAGTGTCACAATTTAATAAGGAATTTTCTTTAAAAGGACATGTGCTTGTCACATACAGGCAGCAGTGGTTGGAGAACAAATCCCACTGGGCTGCCATCAGTGAGAAGCAGTAAAGCGAATGGTGAGGCATCGTCACAAATTGGTGGCAGCGGTGGGATAAAAAGGCCCATGATGCTGCTATCAAAGAAAAGCAATGAAAGGAAAATAGGTGGTCCCTCACAGCATGGCCAATGGACATGAAACTATTTGTACAACTGTATGACTCTACTTTCAGTTTGCCTGAATCTCATATCCTCTCCAAACTAGGCTGATCTGGAGAGACTTGAGAGATAGGCTTCCATATCCACTGATTCAACCATCCATAGCTTGAAAACATTCACGCACACACAAATCACTCCTCTTGTCTGTAAAATTGAACAGCCCCTGTAAATTTGAAAAGACATAACCCTCCCAATAAGAACTCTGCCCTTCCCAAATTTAAAGCATCACAATGACTTAAAACTTCTGTTGGGCATTTAGAAATACAGTTTAAGCAACCAAAGAAAAACAGCGGGTGAAAGTATTGAGGGAATGCAAACATAATAAATATGAGTTCTACATCTGAACGGTTTTCAATGTTTCATAAAAGCTAACATTCAGAATGAGTTCAAGCTTGCTATAGTGGTTGAAAATAATAAAAGGGGTTTGGGGTTATGCTTAGAGCAAAAGGGAGAGCAAGGAAATGGTAGGGCTACTGTGTAGAGAAGATGGTGAAATGCTAGCAGGGGACAAAGAGAAGAGCTGACTCTTTAATGCCTTCTTTGTATCAGTCTTCTCCCAAAAGTGAAAACAGTGATGAAAATAAAATAAATCATGAAGTAAGCCCAGAATAGCTAAAGAAGTAGTAAAGGAATACCGAACTGCGGTAAATGAATTCAAGTCTCCAGGGCCAGATGAACAGCATCAAAAAGTACTAAAGGAACTTGCAAATCTAATCTCAGAGTCACTGTCAATATTCTTTGAAAATTCTTGGTGGGCAAGAGAGCTATAAGAAGACTGAAGGAGGGCAAATGTTGTCCCCATTTTCAAAAAGGGCAAAAAAAGAATAAGACTTGGGCAACTAATGGCCAGTCAGTTTGACATCAATACTGGGAATGGTTCTAGAACTGATCATTAAACAGTCAGTCTGTGTGCACTTAGAAAGAACTTTTCCAAAAACAAGTCATGCCAAACTAATCTTACCTTTTTTATATAGAGAGTTATAAGCTTGTTAGATCAGGTAAGTACTCTGGGTGTAGTATATATTTATTCTAGTGAAATGTTTTACAGGGTCCACCATGATGTTCTTGCAGGCAAGCTGGTGAACTGTGGGCTTGGCCAGTGTTACAATTAGGTAAATCTGTAACTGGTTGATACATTAGAACCAGAGAGTTCACAGCAACAGTAGCTTTTTATCCTGGAGAGAAGTGACTAGTTGGTTGACTCAGGGCTCTGCCCTGGATCTGATGTTATTTAGCATCTTTATAAATTGCTTAGATGATGGAATAAAGGGCATGCTTATCAAATTTGCACCAAATTGGGGAAGTAGCTAATACCCAAGAAGAGTATTAGAGATTTCAAGATAACACTGACAGATCAGAGGGCCACAACTAACAAAATGAATTTCAGTTGGGATAAATGTAACGTACTACATCTAGGCGGGAAAATGGTAAAATGCATGATGGATGACACCTGGTTTGAAAGTAGTATATGTGAAAGTATCTAGGGGTCATAACAGACCATAAACTTAAATATGAGTATGCCACAAAAGCCAAAAAAGCCAGTGTAATTCTGGGCTGCATCAACAGGAATACAGTTTCCAGATTGAGGGAGATAGTAGTGGCACTCTATTCTGATTTGGTCAGACCTGAGTCCAAACCACATCCTGTAACTGCATAATCAACAAGTTATTCTGGATGTTTTACTTTCTTCCGAACAGTGCTCTTTCCTTTCAACCAGAATCTCTTTTCATCCCAACCTCTATATCACATGGTATAACACAATAGTTACTATGACAACTGCATTTTTGGTTCAAGGAAAAAATTCCTTAAAGAAGGTCATCATATTTTATTGTACAAATGTTTTCAAAGGTACTTAAGCCTCCTTGAAATTTGTCTGTATGCTTGTTATGTTTCAAGAAAATCTAACATTATATTAACCACAATCGTGGTATTACATGCCTTGGCCCTACATTCTCCTGGAGATGAGTCACACATAAACGAATGCAAGAGGGTCCAAATTGTTGTTTCCTTCAGGTGGCTGTGAGCAGTTGAAGTATACCTGAGAATTATGTAAGGAGCTAAATAGGAATGTATGGATAATCATCATCATCATCATCATCATCATCATCATCATCATCATCATCATCATCA
>NC_056527.1:51689694-51703850 GCF_019175285.1 Sceloporus undulatus
AAGACAGGAGGCTCACTTCTTCTTAGCCTGAATAATCCCTTTTGTTCCATGTACAGAAGTCAACATCATTCTCTGTAACCAAGAATGGCTGACTCAGGGCATACCCTTTGGCACCTACATAGACTTTTCATCACTTCTGAGGTGGCTGCCCCACTTTGTCTAATGACAGAGCAGGCCCTGGACATGAAAATGGACAAGAAAATGAAGGATGCCTACTATAACACTATAATATGTAGGATTGCAATTGCATTGCATAAATAATGCAGTTTGACACTGCTTTAACTGCTGTGACTCCATCCTATGAACTATTAGGATTTGCCATTTGTTGTGGCACCAGAGCTCTCTCACAGAGAAGGCTAAATATATCAAAATTATTATAAATTACTACAAATCTCAGAATTCCATAGCATTGAGCCATGAGAATTGAAGTGGTGTCAAACTGCATTAATTCTGCAATGCAGATGCAGTCTAAGCCAGAGGCGAGAAGCTTAGAGTTTGGAATGTTATGTTTAACAAGTAACATATGAAAGGTTACTTTTCCCCCAGGAGATTCATTGTTACTCATTACTTTGCAAATGTCTTAGTAACCTGTTCATAACATATTGGTGTTTATCAGACGAGCTCTTAAAGAGGTACTATTCCAATGTGACTCCTCTAGCTGCCTCCTGTTGCATGCTGGGATTGGCAGTTTTAAGGAGAGGTATTTAGAATTCTCAGGCAGAGAAGTTCAGCTCCTTAAAACTGCCCATCCCAGCATGCAACAGGAGGCTGCCAGAGGAGTCACACTGGAATAGTAGCTCTTTAAGAGCATAGTGTGATAAACATCATTGTCTTTCCATTTAAATTTTAAAATTATGTTTCTAAATATAAACATGGCCAAAAGTCTTCTCAGTCCTAGTGTTTTAGAATGAACAAGTAAATATTACTGGTCCCACAGAAAAGTAACAGTGCTGCTAGGTGTTATGTTATTTTGCTAAAATAACATAATTGCCCCCCTCATGCACTATCCTTCTAAAGTAGCAAGTAAGAGGTGGCATTCATCATCATCATCATCATCATCATCATCATCATCATCATCATCATCATTATTTCCAGGTTCTAAGACAGACTGTGTCTCTTCAGAAGTAATTGAACTCCAAATCCCCTCAGCCCTAGATGGCATGACTCATGGTCAAAGATGATAGGCATTATTATCTACCAACATGTGCATGGCCACAAGTTCCCCTCCCTTTAATTACTGTATATAACTGACTATAAGTCGACTTCATGTATCAGTCAAGGGCAGCTTTGGGAGGCAAAATTATGGATTTTGATATAACCCATGGATAAGTCGAGGGTAAAATGTAGGGGCATGTAACAAACAATGTAAAGGATGAAGCAAAGGAAAACAATTCCAGAAAACCCTAAATGCTGGATGGATAATAGAGAAGAGGGAGTGATCAGTATTTGCAAGACAGATTACATTCTTATCTTTCCCCAGGAGATGGTTCCTTTTTTATAAGAATTAAAGTACAGTACTTACATTGACTCATGGATAAGTCAACTCAGTCTTTTGGGTCCGTTTTTGACTAACATTTCTAGACTTATAAATTAGTATATACAGTTTGTCCTTGGAGGATTACACATCAGTTTGTAAGAGAAGAACATGCTCATCTATTTCAGTATAAAAAGAAGAGGTTCATCTTAGCATGGGAGCTAGTCTATTTCAGTCTAAAATGTATCTTTTAGTCTTAAAGATGCTCCAAGACTCCTTGCCCATGCTTTTCTTCTGATAGTGAGGATCAGGATCAGAGGTTGGCGAAGGTGGTTGGGCTAATGTGGGGCATGCAGAATGGAATTGTTGGAGGAGGATAGTGTTTGTGATGGAGTTAGTAAGTTTGTAGTCTAAGGAGAGAGAAAGGGCGATGCACGTATAGCCATTTCCCCCCTGCAAACTTTCATTTCATTTTTGTTAAGCAGCTTTTTTGACTTAAATAACTCCAGCTTAGCCCCTCAGCTGTCTACTTGATGTTTTTAAATGAACCTTAAGTAAGTCTTAGTTAAACACTGATCACTTTTCAGTTCCTGCCATCTGGGAAGATTAACATTCATGCAGTGCTGGAACATGAATCCATTTTGCTTCATTAGTTTTAACTAATAAATAAAACAGAATTTAGAAGTTTCCCCAGCCCATTCCCTTCCTTCTTTATTGCTGCAATATACCAAGTTACAAACGCTCCACTATGGCAGGCTTCTATTAAATCCAAGTTACTTCACTGCGAAATGAATCACTTCATTGGGCAGTTGAGATGTGCAGAAGCTCTGGGCCTTTGCCAAATGCTGAAGGGAAATTATAGCTCATGAACAGAAAAGAAACTATATTTAACCTAAAATGATGTGATGGTGTGTAGATGCTGCATGCCAAGATCAGATAAGCAAAACTGAACTATCATGATCACCTTTCTGGACTATAGGGCAGACATTGAGGTCCCATATTTTGCAGGATTTCAGAGGACATATTAAATCAATAAACCAGCTAAAGGTTGCTGCCAGATGAAACAATGTTGTAAAAAGCTAGCTGATTTTGCTAAGGGGCAACACAAGGGCAAAAGATATATTTGCTACACAGAGGTAAGCCATCTGCACATCATGCCACTCTAACATCTGCAACCATTTCTAAGTATTGGTTTGCTTGGACACAGTGGACTTTATCACACCAGCCTGCTTGAGATGAGAGCATAAGGGACTGCATGAACCCCTGCTAATGCACATGATATTCTTCCTTCAACATCTAATAGAAATGAATGAGAATTTCACTGTGGTATGTTTTTGATAAGATTTTACCAAAATCCTAACATTTATTCAACTTTGGGAAGAAGGAACTTGATATTTATTTTAAAAGGTGAGATAAATCAAAACTGCTAAATTTGTAGGACATGGCAAAGGATTCTGAATGCTTAATTATTAAAAGACTGGATTTATATACCCTTGTATTCAACTATATTCATTAATGTTACGACAGTAATAGTGAATTAGTGTTACTAGCGCCTAGATTAGGGATGGGCAACATGCAGCCTATGGTCTACTTGTGGCTCCCATGGCCATTTTTGTTGCCTCCAGGGTTCAAAACTGTTTACTCCCAAATGCTTTCCCATTTCACCAAAGGCATTTGGGGCAGCAAAAAATTTTTTTCAGGAGGCGTGCAGTGGGGTGGATCTCCAAGATCACCAGAGGGCTAATGAAGCCCCCTAGCCCCCTACAGTAGCCCACCCCTGACCCAAATGAAGGCTAGTGAATCTATTCAGGTCCTAACTTTGCAAGAGTTATCCAACTTGTTTTAGGGAACATGTTCAGAACCTTGGACAGCTCATACTGGCCTGTAGGTGATCTAGGATGGTGCAGTCACTGTAGGTGATCCTGGCATGTGGACTTTGAATGATGTTACAAAAGATGGTATCTTGTAATTCCTAGCTCTGGCTGCACTATTCCAAATGGGAGTAGCAGCTCCATCCTCTGACCAGTACTCAGCTGCAGTGATACACCTCCTATGTATGCTGACTTCTCGCATACATAGGAATAAAGAACCACTGTTTCATCTAACCTGACTGCATAAGAGAATCCAGAACATGCCTGGGTGCATGCCAACATCTGAGTGAGCCCTGGTGGTGCAGTGGTTAAATGCCTGTACTGCTGCCACTCAGTTAAAACTATAAGGTTGTGAGTTCAGTACTAGCCAGGGCTCAAGGTTGACTGGCTTAGTCCCTTGCAGTCGGACATGATTTGACAACTTAGTCAAAGGGGAATACCTTTACCTTTTCAAATACACTAAGTAAGTCTCGTATTTCCCTGTATATTTACTGGATCTAAATTTTAATATTCAGAGTTGATTCACTGTCCCATTGCCTTTGGAGACACCAACTTCCATTGCTACCATCTCCTTCTTTTCTATCAAGCTTCTCCTCCATAATTTTTTATATGTCAGACAGGTTCAAATTCTGGGAAGAATTGTACCTATTAAATTTGGCAGGGGCAAAAATTTGTTTCCATTTCCAATGTCTGAAATCTCTTTTGCACATGCCATTGACTACAAGTTGGACCTCCCAGCCTTGCAACAACACAGATAGTATGATTCATTTGTAGTTTATTATTTAAAGTCACATGTATTTTTCAGTGACCTGCTGGGACCTAATGAAGACAGAGTCTCTTATCTGAACAGGCAGCTGATATTAAATCATCAGATTCAGGGCACTGGTATTAGCTTTCCTCAGGCTACAATCTTGGGCACCAGCATGATGAAAGTGACTATTGATCCCACCATCATTTTGAAACATTTTTTTAAAATTGGCTAAAAATACTCCCCCACATCTGATTATTTTACCCACCCACCCCCACCACCCTCATTTTAGGCCCAGGCATATCTTTCCTCTAATCAGGAAGTAAAGCAGAAATCAAAATCCTATGCATTTCCTGGTTAGGAAAAAAGGCCTAAAACAGCCCAAGGTGTCAAAAGCATGGCACAATTGTTTAGCAAAAATAAAACAAAGAAAAAAACCTGCAGCTCCACAAATGCACGCTAGGAGCCAATGCAGCTCCTCTATCAATGACAGTTGCCCGTAGTTGCTCTTTACACTCAACCAGAAGTACTGTAAGTCCCATTGCACTCAGTGGTGCTGACTTCTATGTAGACACATAATAGGACATGCAAGGACATGTCTGCCTTTACATGTTTGTCTCATTTCTTCCAGTAGTGGTCATAAGCCTAAAGGTCCATGAGGCCTCATGTACTCACAGCATATATTCATACCTCCCATGCACCATCACTTGCATGTAGAGAGCTCTAAATCAGGGCCACTACTGGAGTACTTTCCTTCAGTTCCTGAAGTCCAGGGCATTTCCATTTGTCTCAATGACCTATTTCTTGGAGCAGTGTTCTGAAAATATAGCCTGTCAAATCATAGGCAATGGGAACTAAGTAGCCTTCTCAGTTACACTGGCAGAATTTCATTGTCTCTCAGAATTGGCCACAAAGGAGTAACTATGAAAGGAATCTGGCCCATGTCCCAAGTAATGTCCTCTCTTGCTTGAGATATTAATGTTTGTGCTTATCTTCCCTAAAGCCTCTTTTTATCTTCTATTTTTTGCTTCCGTTTAGTTTCCTTTTAGCTTACATGTTCTTGTTATGGATTTCACAAAATATTTTTGCAAAATACTGACATCCTGAATAAATTATATCATAATTACCCTGATTTTGTCACCTCACCGATAGCAGGTTTCCACATGGTGATGCTGGAATATGTAAAAATTAGCAGTGCCTGAAACCCTTTTCTTTTCCTGGCTTTATTCTCAGGGTGAACTCATCCATGAAGGCACCTGCATATTGCCATTAAGTTTAAAATGTCTTATCCATTAGTGCAGTCAGGGAAGTGATATTTTGTCGCCTGAATCAAAGGACAAAAAAGGTACCCTCCATCCAGATCCAAAGGCAAACTTAAGTAGGAGCTGAATTTTGCATTAATACTTCAAAATACAGAGAGCCCCCCCACCATACCTGTGGATAACATGGTAACTTATGTGATGCAGGACAGGCTGTGTGGCATGAGAGAAAAATATCAATGGGTTTAGAAGGAATGGTCCTGGGAGGTTCTGCTATTGTTCACCACAATCTGCTGCCTAAGGCTGTTATCTAACTGCATAATAGTTTTGCTTGCCCTGGAATGAAGGCACTTAAGGTGTTATCATGTTTAATATATAGTGAATACATAGCACTGCACTTATTTCTGGTGTACTCCATAAATAACATACTATATAATATGTTTATTTCACAGCATAGTGGAGAACCTGATCCCACTGTTATTCCACAGCTGGTGATATTGATAATGTAAGGGATTTTGTATATGTGCTTAACCTTGTTGTTTTATGCCTTCAAGTTGGTTCCCAGCTTATTGTAACCTTATCATAGACTTTCCTTGGCAACAGGTTTGTTGTTGTTGTTATTATGTGCCTTCAAGTCAACTCCAGCAGTTATCACAACTGTATTGTAGAGTTTCTTAGCATGATTTATTCTGAGGAAGTTTGCCATTACCTTCCTTTGAGGTCGAGAGAGAGCCCAAAGTCACTCAGTGGGTTTCTGTGACAGCCAGCATAGTGTGATGGTTTGAGTTTTGGATTAGCAAACCCTTGTGCCTTGGAGTGCTAATCCAAACCTCAAATCACACAATGCTGGCTGTATGTTTAACCTTAAAGTACTTCAATATAGTGCTTGTTGAGTGTGATAATTATAGATTCCTGTACTGTTGTATGATTTATTGATTTCTCCCCCCCCCCCCCATACTATTTTCTTGATATGTAACATTTGTATCATACCTAGTCACATTACTGTGATTAAAACAAACACCGGGGAAGCCACAAAAAGGCACCTAGGGACACACTTTGTCCACCCTGGTTTTACAGGCATCTTTTCCATCTCTGCCTGAAGAGGCAGGGCCTTTTTAGGGGGAAGGAAGTGACATACTTATTTTTCATATTTGGCATACTTTAAATGTTTTAAAGTATTTTACATTGATGCTGTTTTAATATGATAGCTAGCTAATGCATTTTAGGCTCGTCTATGATATTATGATTTTTAAAAATCTTTATTTTCTTTTAATATTAACACTGCCTTGCTTTCTGCATCAAAAAGAAGAAAAAAGGAATATATAACAACAGCAAGAAATAACACTGTTTGCACAAACTTGGAAATGGACTATATGACAATAGACAAATGGATTGTTAAGGTTAGCCCAAGTTGCCAAACTGATATGGGTTTTAAAGGGCAAAGCAATTGAAGATTTAAAAAAAAAAGACTGGAAACCATTTATGGACTTTTTGAGCAATAAGAAATCTAAGAATGCAATAATTTGTGGTTATCACTACTAGTAATTTTAGTAGTAAGGTTACCTATTAGAACTAGACATCCCATCTCTGACCTCAGGACAGCAGTCCTTGAACAAACAAACAAAAACACAAAGAAAGATTGGAAAGGGAAACAGCTGAATTAAAATATATTCACAAACTCCAATCCCTCAATAGTGGGTTGAACAAAGACAATGGTTTCCTAGCAAACTACACATATTACAACACTAGGCACTTTTAGCCAGTTTGACATCAGTGTTCATACAATCTAGTTATAAAAATCCTGCCTGGACACCATTTCACTCCATGCATCTGAGGAAGACCAAGTTTACGAAACTTATGCTATAACTTCTTCTACACTGTTAGTTTCAAAGGTGCTACAATATCCCTTTGCCTACTAGCTGGAATTGTAATGGCAGAATAATATATTTCATTGTTTTCTTTGCCTCTTTTTCATTGCAGTCTAGAGTAGGGGTGCAGTCAGAGTCCTTTTGTATATTAGTTTTCATTTAGTTTTAATTATATATGTACATTTATGTTTCTTCATTTGTCTCTTTTTCATCTTCTGTTTCTTTTTATACTTTTCTTTCTGGATGTCTACAATTTCACTATTGAATTAGATTGTTTGTGCTAAAATTAATAAATATATAATTTGAAGAAACAAGAAACAAGAGAGGGATGGAGGGAAGGGAAGGGAGGAAGGAAGGAAGGAAGCCAGAGATTGAACTTGAGACTTTTAACATGCAAAGCACGTACTCTGCTATAACCTTTCACTATCATTTTGTTCTCACTCTAAATGATGGCCAAGTCAGATATTAGAGTGTCCCAGATGTTACATATTATACAGTGACTTTTGGCCCTACATACTTTCCAAGAATGAAAAATGAGGATTACAGGCACTGAGAGATGTATGTACATTTCTCTGAGAAGGAAAATGTTCCAGCATGGTGTAGTAGTTTGAGCAATGCACTACAACTCGGCAGAACAGAGTTCAAATACCTCTTTGACATGGTAACTGGGTGGAAACTTGGATTGGGTGACCTTGGACAAACCACATTCTCTCAGCCTCAGAGAAAGGCAAAAGAAAACCCTGTGATAGACATTTCCATAAGTCAGAAATGATTTGAAGAAACACAACAACAACAAAAGTGCACTTCCCACAGAACAAACATAACAGATGTGAGAAATATACTACTTGCATCTCAGTGACACTCAGAAGTTAAAATGCATTGTTAACAGATAATAAGCATTTGAAAAATGCAAAGAAAATGGCAAATGTTGCAAGTAGTGTATCATCAATGGTTGGAATCCTGTTGGTGAATTACAACGTTGTAAGACATGCTTACATCTTTGCAACTCAGGTGTTGTTGTACAATTCACTCCTGATTACACAATGAACAAAATCTATCCTCTCCAAAAACTCCTTTTCCTGAGAAACCCAGATGTTATCTGGTCAGTGAAGAGTGAGGAAAGCCCCATATAAATGTCCAGCTCTCTCCCTGTAGCTGGATGCAGAGCAACATCATCTGCAGGGACCCTTGGAAGAACCATCAGAAGTCCCTGTAGATGCTTCTTGCTGAGTGTCCAGCCAGTGGTGTCACTAAGAGGTGCGAGGGATGACACCATGGGGGGGATACACCTGATGGGGTGGTACACCTAGGGGGCTTGGCATGGCAGCTGAGCAAGTTAGAAAGGGCATGATGTCCTGTTCTTGTTGGCCCAGCAGCCCTGCAAGACCCCAAACAGCCCTCTGGAGGTTGCAGCACTGCCCCCCCCAAGCAGTGGGTGCTATGGGGAGACAGTGCCTTTTGTTTGCAGTCTAGGGTGGCTGCTCCCTTGAGCAACAGTGCCAGACTCCAAACAACTGTCTGGAGAGTGCATCCACACACATACCCATCAACAGTCATGTCAGGTTGTGTCAGGCCAGCTGTGGGGCTGGCAAGAAAGGCATCAGGAGGGAGAGAGGGCAACAGGGCAGTCCACAATGCCTCTCTGCTGTCCCCCTCCTGCATGGGGTGACACCAACCACAGGGACACCACTATGTCCAGCTATAGGAACATGGCTGGAGGCTCATCTAATGCTCTCTCCCCCCCCCCATGACCATGAAATGGCTGGGTTCAGCAGGCTGCCACTGAGAAAAGGTGGGCTTGTGGGTTATTACAGAAGATTATTTAGCTACATCTTTGAATCATGTCACTCAGTGCAAGATTTCAGCCAGCATTTGTATTTCTGTCATTGTTTAAAAATGTAGATTCGCAAGTACAGTATAAAAAATGAATTTGTTTTATGTGTGCAGCAGCACATTTATAAATTGTCACACAACTGGAAAGAGGTTTATAATCTAGCTTTGGACAATTGGAGAAACAGGCTAAGGAAGAAATTGACAGTTCTGTCTAAAATTCTGAATAGCATACAAATGACTGAGCCTTTTTATACTGTTAGTTCTCCATATATCAGATATGGCAATAACAGTTCTGGTACTATTTGCCCTCAGAGGTCATATGTAAACTTTTGGAATAATGTTCTCTCTTTTTAATTTTGGAACAATGGATATGTAATTTCCTTCTCTCAATTATCCTTTCAAATCTAGTGGCTTTATCCAAGGTTATTTTTTTCTTTTTTTCTTTTTAATCACTGGCTTTTTAAAGTGCGATGTTACTGTATACTTTGTGTGTGTGAATTATCTAAATAAAAACATTTCTTAATTTTTCAGAATTCAAAAGAGGCAAAATTCTTGCTCAGTCTTCTAGTAGCAACAAGGATTTGCTCCAAGGATACTTAGTATGTTTTCCATGTTAGAAAACATACTATCAGAGGGCTTCTCCCCTCTGTCTATTCATGTTGTTGACAGTGAAGCTTCTTCTTCTTCTCTCTCTCTCTCTCTCTCTCTCTCTTTTAATTTGGGAGTAAAGGATGGACCACTAGAAGAGGTACATGCTAACAAATTTCTCTGTGAGGTAGTTGTGTTTATTGTTTGTAGCAAAAATATTAAAGTTTACCTTAAAGACTAACAAGTGTGGTCTGCCATAAGACTCTGTGGCCTGCAGACCACTTCATCAGATTCATGGAATGTTGCTTCAGTCAGCAGATGCTAACAGTTATTATATGAGTGTGTGCATCTGAAATGGTTATTGAACCTTGCCCCATTGATCATCAGTGGCTCATATCTATTCAAATCTAAAAAACTACCTGTTTAATAACTAATCATAGTTCCAAGACACAGAAAACAGTTGTCTAAAATTATAATTACATTTTTAAAGAAGCAACACCTCCCCCCACTTCACAGTTTCTCAAAAGTAGCTGAAATGGTTATTTAAAGTACTTTAAAAAAATAACAACTGGATGCCACAAGTCTCTGGTCAGTAGTACCAAACATGTTCCTTTCCTATCCACTTTTTCATTGCTGGAATACCCCAATGCTACACAACTCAAACCAAGGCAACACCTGAAACATGTAATAATCCTCCTCCATCATTTACAAAGGCCACAATCCTATAACTGTAAAAGTTAGCAACTAAACAGTCCAAGTTACACTGCAAAGGAGATGATGTTATTGCTGGTTAGTTATAATTTAAGGTAGTTATAACTTATTATTAGAAAAAGTAATTAATTACAAGTAACTCATTATTTGTCACTAGCGTATTCTCAGCTGCTTCCCTGTCTAGTCTTCTGTAGTTACAACTATCATCATATGCAGATACCTGTAGTGTCCTTCCTGCTATACAATTGTACTACTGTGATTTCACTTTAATGGCCATGACTGAATCCTGTGGGATTCTGGGGTTTATAGTTTGCAGAGGCACTAAACCTCTCTGGGGTTGGGGGGGGAAGCACCAGGGCTTCTTGAGAGCCCACTTCTTGAAAAACAATACATGACAAAATAAAGGTTGATAATCAAGAGGCCGGATAGCAACTATAATGTCTGTTGCTATAATAAGGGCAGGAAGTCTGATCATGAAGCCACAGACTTCCCAGAGAGGAATGGACTAGCCATTGATTTCAATGGCCTGTGTTATACTTGCACTTAATCTGCAAGTATATTTATTTCCTGGTGAAATATATGAAAAATATCTACAAATATGGTGCAACAACTACTTTACATGAAATTATGCTGGACACTCATATTATCACCCAAACTGGGAATTTCTAGCTATGGGTCTGATTGCCTGTTTTCACTTTTCATAAAATAGTCCCTCGCCAACTGCAATGGAGAACTGCTGCTCTGAAGCAGGATCATCAGTGGGCAGCATCTCTTCTCCACAGTGCATTTCTCTGCTGCTACTGTTATTTATCCCTATAACCAGATTATTTAATTTTGTGAAACATCTGGGGATTCAGTTTAATCTTGAGGATGCTAAGCGTAAAAGAAAAATCATTGTATTCCTAAATCAGATTTCAATGAATGCACATTTAAAAGATGGGAGGGAGGGTGGAAAGCATACCAGAAATTCCCCACCAGTGCTTGCTTAGATTTGATCATTCAACACCAATCCGACGGCACAGCAAGGAGAAACAGTAAAGGCTACTTTGCAGCCTATTTATGTCATACATATCTAGGCCTCATTTGCACCTATCATAGAAAAAGTTTGAATAAGGGGGGAAAAGATGAGCCATTCAGCTCTTTGACCTGAGCAAAAAAAGAAAAAGAAAAAAAAGGAGAAAGTACAAAAAGAGCACATAACAGCTCCATGTTCTCTTTCTGCCCCAGTGCATTTTCCCAATTAAATAACAGTTCCCACTGTTATAGGATTTAGTGGTTACATAATGGACTGTAGCCAGTTATGTCCCAAAGTTGGAAGCTGCAGTTTAGAAGAAGGCATTCCTTCTGGCAGAAAAAAAGAAAAGGAAAATACAAGGGAATAATCATATTATTTTCACATACCATGGTTTTTTTTGCCAACAGATTCAGCCATCCCAAGCTTGAAAATATTCCCCAAAGATACAAATTCCAAAAAGCAAACCTTGACTTTGCAATTTTAAATAAGAGAAACCATTTCACTATGCCATTTGTTTTTAATGAAACTTAAGCATCCACGGATTTTTGTATCCACGAACAATCCTGCAAGCAAAGCCCAGTGGATACCAAAGTCCCACTGTAATGTACTTTCTTATGTAAGGAAAATGAAAAATGTGTTGCCAAAGTAGCCTGGCTTCTTCTTGTGGTGGTTTTGTTGTTCTTGTTGTTGTTGTTGGGTGCCTTCATATAATCATAGAGTTGGAAGAGGACACACGGGCCATCCAGGTCCTGCCATGCAGGAAATCTCAATCAAAGCATCCCCGACAGATTACCAGCCAGCCTCTGTTTAAAGACCTCCAAGGAAGGAAACACCACCACACTCCGAGGAAGAGTGTTCCACAGTTGAACAGCCTTTACTGTCAGGAAGTTCCTCCTAATGTTGAGATGGAATCTCTTTTCCTGGAACTTGCATTCATTGTTCTGGGTCCTTGTAACAATCTTTCTTCCTATCTGATGAGGCAACAAACTTTCAATCTCTGGCCTCAAATATATAACTGGTAGCGTGTTCAAAACTCATCACTCAGGCCAAGCAGATCGACTTCAAATCAACAAAATAAGTTTATTGTATAACCAAAACAGAATAAAAGATTGTCAAAAATAAACAGTTGTAACCTTGCTTCTCAATTAATCAATTGCAGCGATTCCTAGCAACTCTTATTTTAGATTCCACCCTTTTCCCAATCTTTAGACCCTTCCTTGACCTATAAGATTAGATTTATTCTTTTCACACCCTGTCCCCTCAGGGACTTCCAGACTATAGCCCTCCTTGGGACCAGTCTTTTTCCAACCTCCCTCAACCAACCCCCTTCGACTTCCAACTTCTACCCCCTTCTCAACTGCCTCAGAATCTTTTATAGCCCCAGCCTGCCTCTGATTGGTTCAGAATCTTTGGCTCCTGATTGGCTGGCTCAAGATTCTGAGCACCACAGTCCTGTTCTCTGGAACAGCAGAAAACAAGCTTGCTCCCTGCTCAATATGGCATCCCTTCAAGTATTTAAAGAGGGCTATCATGTCACCTCTTAACCTTCTCTTCCCCAGGCTAAACATCCCCAGCTCCCTAAGGCGTTCCTCATAGGTCATGGTTTCAAGACCCTTCACCATTTTAGTCGTCCTCCTTTGGACACACTCCAGTTTCTCAATGTCCTCTTTGAATTGTGGTGCCCAGAACTGGACACAATATTCCAGGTGGAGCCTGACCAGAGCAGAATACAGTGGCACTATTACTTCCCTTGATCTAGATACTATACTTCTATTGATGCAGCCTAAAATCGTATTGGTCTTTTTAGCTGCCACATTGCACTGTTGACTCATGTTGTCTTGTTCAGCCAGGTGTCACCTATTCTATATCTATGCATTTTGTTTTTCTGCCCTAAGTGCAGTACTTTACATTTCTCCATGTTGAATTTCATTTTGTTAGCTCTGGCCCAGATTTCTAGTCTATTCAGGTCATTTTTAATTTTGATCCTGTCCTCTGAGGTATTAGCTACTCCTTCTAATCTGGTGTCATCTGCAAATTACAGTAGATGAGTATGCCCCCAATTCTGTCATCCAAGTCATTGATAAAGATGTTGAATAGCACTGGGCCCAGGACAGAACCCTGTGGGACCTCACTGGTCACTTCTCTCCAGGATGAAAAGGAGCCATTGTTGAGCACCCTTTGGGTTCAGCCAGTGAACCAATTACAAATCCACATAACAGTTACCTTGTCTAGCCCACATTTTACAAGCTTGTTTGCAAGAATGTCATGGGGAACCTTGTCAAAGGCCTTACTAAAATCAAGATATACTATATCTATGGCATTCCCTTCATTTATCAAGCTGGTAGTTTTATAAAAAAAAAAGAGAGAGAGATCAGATTAGTCTGGCATGACTTGTTTCTCTGAAATCCATATGACTTTTTATGATTATGAAATTGCCTTCTAGATGTTCGCAGACTCTCTGTTTAATGATCTACTCCTGAATCTTTCCTGGTATTGATGTTAGACTATCTAGATGATAAGGGTTGGGATCCTCTTTTTTTCCCGTTTTTGAAGATGGGGACGTTTGCCATTCTCCAGTCTGCTGGGACTTCTCCTGTTCTCCAGGAGTTCTCAAACATTATTGCCAATGGTTCTGATATTACATTCAAGTCATTTCCAACTTATGATGACCCTAAGGCGAACCTATCACATGGTTTTCTTGGCAAGATTAGTTAATATATTATTATTATTATTGTTGTTATTATTATTATTATTATTATTATTATTATTATTATTATTATTATTATTAT
>NC_056527.1:51703860-51770846 GCF_019175285.1 Sceloporus undulatus
ATTTCTGGTGACCCTAAGGTGACCCTATCATGGGGTTTTCTTGGCAAGATTTGTTCTGAAGAGGTTTGCCATTGCCTTCCCTTGAGGCTGAGAGCATGTAACTTGCCCAAGGTCACCCAGTAGGCTACATGGCCAAGTGTGAATCAAACCCTGATCTCCAGAGTCATAGTACAGCATTCAAACCACTATGCCATGCCAGATCTGGTTTACCAGCTATATAATGAACTGTAGCAAGCAATGTCCTAAGTTGGATGCCGCAGCTTGGAAGAAGGCATTTCTTCTGGTAGAAGAACAGAAAACGAAAGAAAAGAAATGGAGAATACAAGGGAACAATCACATTATAGTCACATAATAAACTTTTTGTGTGTGAGGAAAATGTGAAACATGTTCACTCTTTGAAATGAAACTAATGACCAGATTCTTATCTGGTTCATGCAGGTTCTATAGAAGATGATGTGTGATGTTTTGGGCTGTCTTACACAGTATTCACACAATGACACGCAGCTCCTGTAAGCGTAAAATAATCTCAATTACATTAAATGTTTCTCTCTCTCTGTCACACACACACACACAGAGAAACACACAGAGTATCTGTTTTAAAGAAAATCCATTTGTTCTGGAAATCAATTTCTGTGGCCTCTGTGTTACCATTATGAGAATGGCTGAAGGACATAATAAAAGGAAAGATTGGGGGAAAAGTGTTCCATTCTCTTATTCTCAGTGGAATAATGTAGCCCCATACTGTGAGGCTGCTATTATAAAGGAAAATATTTAAGTTAGTAGAAGAAACAGGCAATGCCCAGTAGCAGGTAGAGAGACAGAACATTAGCAGATAAGGCCCAGAGTTATAGCCTAAGAAGGACATTTTTTAAAGAAAAGAGACCCATGTTATGAAAGGTAGTAAAGGACTGGAATGAAGTTGAAAGATAAACATGTACATAAGCATCATCACCATTGTTGTTGTTACAGTATTTGAAATACAGCTGCCACAATCTCCCAACTAGGTGGGGATTCTGGGAGATGTAGTCCAAAAAAGTATTTCTTTTTAACTTTGTGAGTCAGATAGCCATAGCAATAGCAAGTACATTTCGATACCGCTTATCGGTGCACTTAAACACTCCCTAAGCGGTTTACAATGTGTAAGCTAATTGCCCCTAACAAGCTGGATACTCATTTGAGCAACCTCAGAAGCATGCCAGGCTGGGTCAGCCCTGAGCCCCTGGCTGGGATTGAACTCAGAACCTTGTGGTTTGTGAATGAATGGCTGTAGTACAGGCATTTAACTACTGCACCACCAGGGATCTTATTTTCCTGGACTCAAGAACTTTTCTCCAAAGAAGCTATAAGAAAGTAGATTTTTCTCATAATGCAAAACTTGCAGGAGACATTTTAACATATCAATTGAGTGTTATGATTGGATTTCTGTTGAAAGGTACAGTTATACTGAAGATTTCATCATCTCTGAATGAGCGGAACTTTTACTTAATCATTCTTGGGAGACTGGGGGAAAATGCAAATCAATGAGTCATTGCTCCAATTAGTATGAAGTGCCCTCTAATGGCCAGCTCCATTCTGTTTGATACATCGTTTAAAGAATCATGCACGTCTCCAGAATGTATAAATAGTGATCATTTAAGACATCTCCTTAATGCCCTTATTTTTCATAACCATTTGATACACAAGACTTTAATCCCATGAGGCCACAGGCAGCTACAAGATGTATAGATTGACTGAATGTCCTGCAAGCTTAGTAAAATAAATGGATTTGCACTAAATATATATATTAAAAAACTTGTGGCACTGGGCCCAGAAAGACGATAGAGATTTAGTGTGTTAAAGGTTAACTTGTAGAACAGCATTTTCATCCAACAAATTATGCTTTCTGCAAAAATGAATATAAATCAAGACACAAAGCAAGGGGAGGGTGGAAAAATCATTTCCTTGCTGCAGGAAAAAGAAATGCATTTTTTTTGTTAGTGTTTCTGGCTCCAGTACAGGAGCACCATTATTCTTCTTCCATTAGAACACATTTCTTCCTGGGAATTTACAAAGGGAACATGCATTTCAATTATATGCAAAAGAAGGAAACCACCCAAGCAAAAACAATAAACTTCTACTATTGTAGAAGAACATTAAAATGTTGCAATATGCAATGATCCTGCTCATTGCTACAGCCAGCCAGCTAGCCATACTCCCATCTATGATACTCCATTCCATTCCTCATATTACTAAATATTTTGGATTGATCACTCAACAGTTCAACAAGATTCTATAGTCATTCGCCATGCTCTGTCCTCATTGAGCTCTTCCATCCATTGGGATTATCATTTCCTATTTTCCCCCTATATTTCTACGTCCTTTTCCCCCCCCCCCCCCCCAATACTAATAACTGTCTTTGGTGAGGCAATGCCATTCCAGTTATATAAGCAATGGCACTCAAACCTGAGAATGAGAAAAAGAAGGAATAATAGTGTCTCTGAGATATGGATGTTGGATATAGCCATAATGGCTATTATCCATTGATAGATCCATCCTCCATCTATTTGTCCCATCTGTTTTTAAAGCTATCTAATGTAGGGACTATCACTACAACTAATGACAATTAACTCACTGTATTTTTTTTCTTTGTTTCAGATCTACTACCAATCACTTTCGCTAGATTGGCTCCAAACTTAGTCACGCTTGCAGAAGATCCACTGAAATCAGTGGGATTCAAATCCCACTGATGGTAAAGCATCTTGTAGCATGTTATAGTCAAACAAATGTATTGTGGTACAAATTTTCATAGACCACTTGACTGATATGACTAAATCTGGATCCAATCCCTTGGCAACTAAAGGTGGATTCATTAATTTCCTATGAATCTGACTGCAACAAAAGTCATGATTTATAGATCATGCAGTACTAACATCATATATCATACAATACTGTTATGCCAAGGTAATATTCTTCAATGAAATGTGACTCATATTTCCTAGGTCAGTCCTTCCTAACTCCATGCCCTCCAGAGGTATTGAACTTACAACTTATAACTTCTCCAACTGACGTTACCAATGAGAAGACTAGCCTAACAAATATCTGTGCCTCATAGCTTTTTTGTCCTAAGGTGCTGTATTCTATAGACTTTCTATAGACACTCGACCAGCAGGTTCACCTCCTGTATTCCACTCTTTATTCATAACACCCATCAGATCTGCAATTTTTTTCATTATATCTTACTCTGTCATGCATGGAGACCTGTGTGCCTGAGACTGTAGTACCAGAATGAGATTGGGAAAAGTGTGTGTGTGTGCGTAGTTGTGTGTGTGTCATTGAGCACACAACAGTAGAAACTGAAGCACAGGCAAAGAAAATGAGGTTATAGTCTTTCACTCAAAGCCTACTCAAACTCTGCATCTGTTAACTAGTGATTTGGACATGTTGAATCTCTAATGAACATTCTGTACACTTTGAATTAACTACTTCAGAATTCTTTGAACACTGGAAGAACAAAACAAAAGGTAGATAACAAGTTCAAGGAGAGAATTGTATTCTAATCTCCCAGATATGCAAAGAAAATGTTTTTCTCTGATTCACTTTTCAAAAGGTATCCTTGGCTTTGCTCATGAAAAAGGCATGCATTTTTGGAACTCCACTAAATTAGCACATTTAGTCAATTTAGTGAGCACAACAGCTTAATGTTACTGCTGTTCTGTATGTGAGGCCAAATAACTTCTGTTTAACAATCCTTCCACACTACATAATTAGAGCACTTTGATTCTATTCAAGCTGTCATGGTAAAATCATTTGTAATCCTAAAATTTGTAGTTTGAACTGTAAATACTGCTCCTTAAACTGCGAACCCATAGGATACAGCAAAAGCAGTTAAGGTGGAATCATAGTGCTATAATTATGGGGCTTTCTAAACTGCCCTTTGGGACGTCCCCCTTCTACATGGCCGGCGCCATCTTTGCGTATCGGACGCTTAGCGTCCGTACGCGTCGCGCCGCTTCTGACGTAGCGAGCGCACCCCTGGCGCCTCGCTACATCGCAAACGTGACGAAAAAAGAAGCTCCATTTTGGAGCTTCTTTTTTCAGTCCGCGCGGGAGTCGGGCCGTCTGAAGGCTCCGGCTCCCCCGCGGACCTACTGGCGGCGGTCTGTACCCCGCCTATGTTGTGTGAAAGGACCCATAATCAATGCAATATGCAGCCCCAAAAACAAAGCTAGAAAGAAAATAGCCAAAGCCAGGAAAGTTACTTTATGTGATAGGACATGCTGTCTGGGGATCTGGGATTTCCTAAAAGTAAGTTTTCTGGGCTCTGTACCTGACAGCAGAGGAAACAAAAGAACACAGCAAGTCAGGCGGCCACTATGGTCCAAGACACACTGCAGAAATAATCCAGTTTGCGACAGCTTTAACTGCTCTGGGAACTGTAGTCTTGTGAGACATTTAGCCTTCTCTGTCAGAAAGCTCTGGTGCCTTAATAAACTACAATTCCCAGGATTCCCTAGCACTGAACCAGAACAGTTAAAGTGGCCTTGAACTGGACTATTTTTGCAGTGTGTTTTGGACCAATGCTGGAATTCCTGGCTCATTCTTAAGCACACCTTTGAAAACAACCCTAATCACATTCTCATAGCATCTCTAGTTTTAACAAATGCCATCTTTTAGAGAATGGCTTTGGTGTGGCTTCTGGACTCTTAGGATGCATGCATCATTTAAACAGCATACCTCCAAAGTGACCCGAAGCAGCTTTATTTTGGCCTGTCTGTACGGGGACATAGTCTCTTTTCCCTCATTATATAGATAGGGTCTCTCTCTCTCTCCCTTTCTAATTCTATCCGTCATGTGACTCCTGTCACTCAATCTTGGAGGCAGTTTGACAGCTCTCTCCCAAGATTCTAAACTGCTGGTAACTGCAGTCAGCAGTCAGTAAGCAGTAGCTTGTCCCATCTTCCTGCTATCTTAAAAGATGGTGAAACTTATTTTTCCTTACCCACACCATCACCCACACCATCAGATTAGGTGTGTGTGTGTGTGTGTGTGTGTGTGTGTGTGTGTGTACACACACACACACACATACGGTTATTGTTTGTTTTAAACCACAAACTGCACGTTTGATGTTGTTTTTCTGACTATGTTTTTATTCTTTAGGAAGACAGATTTAAAATAAATAGTCTGACCCACACTTTTGCTGTTTCTGCTGATGAAAGCTAAACTCTAACAAGTTTAACTTTCATAATAGCTTATTTTTGCTTCCCTTTAAAAGGGGTAACACTCTATGAAACTCAAATTGCACCCTACAATATGCCCTCCTTTTCCCTGGCATGTCCTATTTTTCAGAGCTAAATTTTATATCTGGGCAAATTTTTAAAATGTCTACTGCTGCTTTACCTCCTGCCCATCAAAGCTGACTCTTCATCACTAGCTCATTTGTTCCATTAGCTGAAATGAACTGCAAGAGTAGTCTCACATCTAGAACAATTTTGTCATATATATATATATATATATATATATATATATATTATTTGAAAACACTTTCCTCTCCTGTTTTCTCCCTTCCTGGATGCATTTACTCTACTATTTTTTATTTTGGGGGAAAAGACAAAACCATTGCATCATAGCAATCCATTTGTTGGTTCAGAAAGTGTGAATATTTGGTAAATGAGCTTTAAAGTGCAAACTGAACAAATTTCTCAACCATTCTTAATCCTATGTGCAACCACCTGAGAATAAATATGATGGAACTTTCTTCTTGATAAATAAAGAGGATTGTGCTTCCAGTTTCATATTTTAATAGAATGAAAGAACCCCTGTGGGTTTGCACACTTTGCCCATGACAAATATAGATTATTCAGCTTTCTCCTTTCCTCACTATAACAGTCTCAGCACTGTGTCTGCAGTTACTGATGGGTCAGATCTAGATGACAAGGAGCCCCTTGTTCCTAAATCCCTCCAAGACCACAATGCTGCTGTGCAATCTGCTCCATTTGCCAGGTGTCTAAGGTGAGCCACTGAAATATACAATTCAATGGCACATTCTGTGTCAGCAAATCCTGCAGACAGCGTCTGTACATCTCTCTGGCCACCTGCTTCACACTTCTTATCAGCTCTGAAATATCACTGAGATAAAGTTCCAGCCCTAGGCTAGTTTTCAGTCTTCATCCCTTCTCACTTCATTTCCAGACAGAAAAAAAGGGTTTGCTGTATAAAGCTTTTCTAACACAGTCTTTCATGAAACTCTCTGTCCACCTGTGCATTGAAAAGCTGATGATGCATCAAAGGAGGCTCTACTTGTAATTTGTTTGAGACTATTTTAACCAGTTTTAATCTCTCTTTTAAACTTTTATTTTTTTATTTATTGAATGTATATTCTGTCTTTCTACAATGATGGGATCCAGCCTTGCTTCCACAAGTTAAAAGTAAGATTACAAAGGGTTTTTTCAAAGAAAGAATTAAATAATATATTAAAAGTTAACTTTTCAAATAGTTTAACATGCTTTTCACCTTCTAAAATTATTTTTATTGTCTATAATGTTTTAATTTGGCCAGGTTGGCTTTCCTGTATGATGCCCCGAGATCCTTAGATAGAGAATGGGATATAAATATTATGAAATGCAACGGTGAAATTATTTTATTGGTGCATGCTTCTGAATTGTCCTAGACAATATGAAGCCAAAGGCTTTCTTCTAGAACATGGCCCAAAAAAACCCACAAAAAAACTATGCCCTAGGCCAGTGGTTCCCAACCTTCCTAATGCTGCGACCCTTTAATACAGTTCCTCATGTTGTGGTGACCCAAACCCATGAAATTATTTCCATTGCTACTTCATAACTTTAATTAAATAGGTGTTTTCCAATGGCCTTAGGAGACCCCCATGAAAGGGTCATTCGACCCCCAAAGGGGTCCCGACCCACAGGTTGGGAACCACTGTCCTAGGCAATGTTGCTGATACTTGCATATTAAAATGTAGACCATTGATTTTGTACCCAATGAGGGAAGATAAGTATCAGCATAACTCAAAGCAACAACCAGCCCTTCCCAATGTGTCTGTTGTGTTAATTCACACTAAGCAAGTAGGCAAAGAGATGTTTTCATGGTGAGGCATCTCAGTGACCATTCTTCTGAAGAAGGGAACAGGACTGGTTGAGGCTCCACATACAGATGCAGTTACTGTAAGAAAGTCAAACCATAGCAAGAGATAGATTCGTTGTAGGTTTTCTTAAGATGTCTGCAGTAGACCACATCTGCCAAGGCATCCCTTCCCTTCTCTCTCAGGGTAGGCTGGCAGCTCTTATGTCAGGAGCACAGTGTGCATTTGCTTTTTCAAACAAATGAATTATCAGATAAATGAAATGAATGAAATGTTTCATTATGCAGAATTAAAGCAATTTAATTTAAATTTAAATTTAAATTCAAGTCGGCTTGAATCTCAACTGTGAAGCGATGTGAAATAATTTCATTTATACATAAATGTCCTCCCAAAAGGAAATTGTCCCTTTGTTCTTGTATTGATTTTTTTAAAAAGTATCTTTTAGTATTACTCATTTCATAATGGTTTTGTTTTGATTGTTCTGATTCTAAAAATGTGCATCCTCAACAAAGATAGTCTGTTATTTGAAAACATCCTTTGTTTCAATCATAGGTGATTCATGATTGTAATGTGGAGGTACCATGCCAAAACTGGATCCACAAGCTACCCCCTCATTTGAAGCACTACCAGAGGCCATTCTTCGGTTTGAAGATGTCTTCTTTGTGAAGGGCTTTCAGGCCAGAAGTCTGTCCACACTGCACAATGTATAACAATCTGACCCAATTTTAGCTGCCATGACTCTGTCATATGGAATTGTAGGATGTGAAGTTTTGTGAGTTAAAATTCTATGGTGCAACATGCATCCCCCAGCTACAGGACTAGAAGAGTGATCCAGGAGAATACCTCCCAAATTACATGTCCCAAGATTCCAAAGGTGTAGACCTGGCATTTAACGTGGTAAGACCGCTGAACAAATCTTGCCAAGAAAACCCTATGATAAGGTCACCTTACGGTCACCATAAGTCAGACATGACTTGAAGGCACACAGTAACAACAGCAGCAACAACAACATAGTTCTAGGACTGGATAGTGTGGATCCATCCTAGGTACAATTTAAAAAACAATGAACCCTAAGAAGCAGGGGCATTTTGTAGCATTTTGTAGTTGCTCATCAACAGTTCAGACTTGGACAGCAGACCGAGCAGCAGGTAAACAAGTCACCTGGTCCCAGTCTTTTCCACTCTGAATTTTATTTTATACCAAAATAATTATTTCTAAATTTGTAATAATACATAGAAATCAGAGTGCATTTTAAGGCAAATCTGTTTTCCCTTTTAAATGACCCTTTCCGTATTTCTGGGTGACTCATAAGAGACTTCCTTATGGGTGGCTATTCCAGTAGGAAAATACAGGGTAAACACATATTTGGAACCACACAGGGGGAGCAATTTTTAGTTGGAGTTGCAGCAGAAAAGTGATGGCCAAGGAAAGGTAATACACCTTTCCTGTACTGAAGCTGTTCTACAGGGTGTAGAGCCAACCACGTTGGTTTTGTTGCATAAAGTTGACTTTGAATTCAGGCTTCCCACCCACCCATGCAGCTTTCATGAATCCTTCTGGGAAAGTTTGGGTAGACAGCTTCAGTCAATGTATTTGGGCTGTGATGGAAAAAGGCCTCAATCCAATCCCTAACAGACCTTTCTAAAAAACCGAGTAGTGATAATATTCCATATTATAACAGATGAACCAGATGTATTATTCAGTCAAAGAAATATCATAGGGAAGCTCTACAGTGAAAAATGTGAGGACAATGGGAAATTACTGCTCCCGGAAGAAAGTAGGTGACATTAATTACTGATTTATCATTATATGTTGATACACAAGCACATTGTTTACTTAGGTTTATGACCCTTGAAATTAAGGTGTGGACTGAAATGAACTACAAGAACAGTTTCACATCTAGGACAATGTGGGACCAGTGCATCATTTGTACTATTATAATGTAATCATGGCATATAAACTATTTGGTTAGTATTAATTTTGAATGGCTTGAAGGAAAATGTTAATTTGCATTTTCTCTTTCTCACCAGTGTACAAAATAAAATTGTGCTTCTCTCTTTCTCACTGCAGTACAAAATATTGCTTGAAACCTCAGCAAAATAACTTCTGTTCCCACCAAAACCATTTCTAAAACCTGCACAGTCAGTTAATGGGAAATAAAATGGTCACTTGCTGCCAACAATGCATTTGCTGTACATTTGCTCTAATACTATTTTTTGTAGTCATGAGCCCAGCTACATAATCCCACAATTCCCTTAGTCCTAGCAACTACAGTTCCTCTTCAGCTCCATTTATCCTCTGGTTCTGAATGCAACCAGCCAGTACAGCCCCTTCCTTAAAGTTTCCTCATCCACTGGCCCAAAGCAATGCCCATAGAGGTTACACTGTCGGACAGCAACAGTAGGTTTTTAAGGTCATGATTGGTCATTCATAATGGCAAGTATTAATCCCCGGCAGTTACAATAACATAAATCCAGTTTACAATATCATAACTGCTGAACATTATGCCAGCCATGGTTTCATTGGGCAAGATTGTTGTTTTCCATCCAAGACTTTTTGTGCACGGTTTTGATTTTTCAAGATTTTTGTTGTGACTATCTGGAAACCAAGATGCCAAAATCCAATTTGGCAGTTACAGATTTGTAACGTAGCATTAGACATTCATAACTATTTCATATTCACAATCTCTATGTATGTGCGCATGAGCATAGTAAGCTAGTGTGGCATAGTGGTTTGAGCATTGGACTATGGCTCTGGAGACCAGGGTTTAATTCCCAGCTCAGCCAGGAAAGCCACTGGGTGACCTTGGTAAAGTCACACTCTCAGCCTCAGGGGAAGGCAATGGCAAACCTCCTCTGAACAAATCTTGCCATGAAAACCCCACGATAAGTTTGCCTTAAGGTCGCTGTAAGTCAGAAACAACTAGAAGGCCCACAACAACTAACAACAAATACATGGTGTAGTTGAGAGGATATGTGGGACCATGAAAAACCCCTCATCATTACTTACCAGGCAGCAGCTGCTATGATCAATGGGGTCTGTTCCCCATTGCTCAGGAAGCAGATGACTTTATGCAAGTGATTCCTGGTGTGAGAGGGTATTGAGACAGGGACTCTATTTCTACTTGTTACACCAGAGATTGCTTACAGGTGGGAACATCGGTCAGCTACTTCTCAAGCAACATGAGAACAGACATACATTGGATGTAGAGGCTGATGCTTGATGCTGTGTACATTTACAGTGATATAAAAATAAATAATAATAATAATAATAATAATAATAATAATAAATGTGGATTGGGAGAGGGTTGGGCCAGGCATCACTGCACAACTGCATAACTATGGTGGTTATAAATTCATAAGTGAACAATGGATTCTAGCTTTTCTTTTTTTCTTGGGGGGGGAGCAGCTGCTCAAAACTCTACATCCTCACACAAAAACCACTTGTGTATTTCTAAACAGAATTATTTCCCAAAAGACTTCAGGATGTGTTTTCAATTTATCCAGGTGAGAACTGCATAGAAATATTTGTTTTCTCTGAAATGGTGAGAAAACTATTCAAATTATTCATCCCTACTTGTGTGGAAGACATATAGTCAGATACATGCCTCTGTATGCTAAGAAGGGGAAGATAGTGCACAGGGAGGGAAAGAGGTGAGGGAGAGATAAAGGGAGAGTGGCAGCATGCACAAGTGCATTAAAGGCAGGAAGAGAGAGGCAATGATGGATTAAACAACCATGTCAATGGGGTGGAGTTCAATTTATACTTTAATTGTGTTATACAAGATACTGAGTCCTCCAAATATGAGATTAGATTCACCACCTCACTTATACAGAAGGAACTAACCACCAGTGGAGAGAGTTTATGCCTACAGGAGGAGTGGGGTAAGTGTCGGGGGACAAAGGAAGAAGTGGAGGAGTAACAGAAGAAAGACTGTGAGAAGAGAGACTTACTGCTTTATCACACTAGGGGATAAACGGGATTTAAACAAGAGTTAAACTAGAGAACACCAGGAAATGCCTAATGTTTATCACACAACATTTCCTGGTTTTCTCTAGTTTAACTCTCGTTTAAATCCTATTTCCCCCCTAGTGTGATAAAGCAGTAAGGGTAAATGGTCCCTGTGCTGTTCTTTGGACACCTTATCCACAAGGCCTGAATCTGGGGATGGATCCATTTCTCACAGTAAAAAGGGTAGTGTGTCCCAGCAGGGAGGAGATGCAATGTGTCACTGATCCGAAACCACCGCCAGAGTCATATGTTTTATCATTGCTCCTGGTAAGGACAACCATGATGGGAACTTCTGGTTTATATAATCTTTCCAGAAGGATCCAGTTGCCAGCTGAAGTATATGGGGTCAAGCCAGAATTTGAGGATATGAAAAGTTTTGCACAGGTAGATTCTACAACATGCAGCTCAGTGACACAGTGTAGGGGATAGCCACAAACACAAAGGTTCCTACTTTAAGTAATGGCATCTCCTGACAGCCAGAACTCACGTTATCAATTAAATTTTGTTCATACATCTTTCCTTCAGCTATTTTTCCCTATATAAACCTGTTCAAGGTCTTCAGAGGAAGCCCTTCTGTTGGTCCCATTACCTTTCCCGTCACGTTTGGTGGAAACAAGGGTAGTTCTGGTGACAACAGTTCTCAGACTTTTGAATTCCTTTCCTATAGAGTCTAGAAGTGCATCCTAACTGCTCTCCTTTCACTGGCAAGTGAAAAACTTCTCATTTCATCAGACATTTAATAATTGACTGTGATGGAGTTTTAATGTGGTTTTAGGAAAGGAGGGGAGAGAAATAGGAAAAGGGGCAAGAGGAGGAGGAAACATATTAATATGGCCCTAAAAGAGGCCCTTATCTAGTGTGCTAACATTTTTATCTATTTTTGGATTCCCACAGTTCCTTTTCTATAATACTCTTCAAGGTCCTCCTCCTCAGTGCCAAACACCACAGCCACTCCTCTTTTATCTGCTAGTTTAAGGATAACGTCCTGATATTTGTGTTGATTACGCAAAGGCCAGATTTCCTGCTCGGATTAGATTATGCCATTTTTGAACGTTGGGAGAAGACAAATGTTTAAACACGGCACAATCTAACCAGGGCAGAAAATATGGTCCTGAGCAATCTACAAGAATGTCAGGGCATTATAAATGAGTCCACATTATAAAGCCTTAGATGTTTAATCTAATTACTTAAGAGCTGGAACAAAACCTATATCACAATGGCAGCAACAGAACAAAAGGCTAACAGGCAGGAAATGCTTTACTAAATAAAGGCATGCGGGGTTTTTTTGTTTTGCTTTTTACTGGAGGTTAAAGAGAAAGAAAACAAAGACAACTCTCTTTTGGGAGAGCTCTTCTACCCAAACACATGAAATCCAGGCAAAATATGTGCAGCCACAAGATATTCTATGCAATTCGTATTGCATTTCTCCTTACACTTGTGAGGTTTGTGAAGTAGTCCTCGTGGTGCTACTTGTGGGGAGAGCTGTGTGATTTTTTTTTTTTTCGCATTCCATAATGGAGCAAAATTAATGCCCATGACCTGAAGATGGTTTTCTAACTACCCGTTGGTTGATGGTCCCATTGTATTTGTCCAGGGGTCTGCTGACATCTAGTGTCCACAACAGTAAATAATGGGTCAATTATGTTAAAGAAATATGTGGCAAAACAGTTGTGTTCATACGGAATGGATCCAGAATAATAGAAATTTACACTGGGAACAATATCACACTACATTGTTATAGCATTATTATTCCACTTTTACTGCAATGGCTGCCTCCTGTAGCATTCTGAGATTTATAGTTTAGGGAGGCCCAAGAGCTCTCAGACTGAGAAGTAGGAACGCCTTTCCCTAAACTGCAAATCCCAGGATTCCATAGGAGTCAGCCATAGCAGTTAAAGTGGAATAATAGCACTATAGCAGTATACAGCAGTGTTGTCCAACATCTACTCTTTGATCTCATTGTGAACTGCTTCGGCTGCACTCACAAAACGAAGTCATGTGTAGCTTAATTTTGATTCCTTGGTCTTGGGAGTAACTGCTTATAGGAAACTAATTAAGTATAATTAATTCCTTTCTCAATAATTAAAATCTAATAACTACATTAATGAATAACCAATTATATTAATTATATATAATATAATTTATATAATAATATTTTATATATAATATAAAATATACAAATATAATTATATATGTAATTAATTATATTCCCAATAACTAAGGTTTAGCATTACATTACATTATCACTGCAATTAAATGAGGGATAATTTTATGAGTTTGGGGTGTACCTGTAATTCTTTAATTATGTTTATAGTGGTAGAGGTTTGATCCCATTACATGGTGGAGGAAAAATATCACATGGTTTGAAGGCTTTGCTTCATGCTGAAGAATAGAAAATATATAGATTTTCATGTAAAAATGATGAAAAGTAATAATTTCAGTTACTTTTGAAAAACAGGTGAGGACTTAAACTGGAAAAAAAAATCATATAGCTATAATGGTAATGAACTGCAGGAATTAACAGTTCACTAATTACTTTTTCAAATAACAGTCCAAAGTAGATTCTTGAATGCCCATATTCCCCTCCTTTTTCATAACTAGAAGTGACAAATTTTTGGCCAAAAATTCATTAAACAATTTATGGATCTGAGCCCAATATTTATTTTTTGCCTTTTCGTAGGACCACAATTTTTCAGGTGTTAAGTATATCATCTTATATTAGTTTTCTTTTGAATGATAGCTCAGCCAAAATCTTAGTCCTTTAATCCACATTTTTTCAGTTGTTCTAACAATAGTGTGGCCCGTAATCTGGACCCATTTAATCATTTAGTCTTTGTTGTTGTTGTATCTCTATTTTTAGTAATATTTTGTGCATTTTAGCAATTAGGGGACTATCATCTGTGCACAGTAATACTTCAAAATCTTCTTTAACCTGTTCTATGATCCAAAACACTTCTAGGTCCAAAACACTGCAGAAATAATCCATTTTGAGATCACCTTAACTGCCCTGGCTCAATACTAGGGAATCCGAGGAACTGTAGTTTATTATGGCATTAGATCTCTCTGACAGAGAAGGCTAAATGTCCCACAAAACTAAAAGCAGTCTCAAACTGGATTATTTCTGCAATGTGTTTTGGACCCTAGTCTCTTATCCATCTTAAATCTCTCATTTAGCTGTCTATAGAAATACCATTGATAATTGTATCTTTCCATTTCTAATTCTTTCAGTGTTTTCATTTTGTATTTACCATTCAGTAAAATTAACAGATCTCTATAAATAGTCCATTTGACATTAAATATTGGCCCGTTACAGACCGCCCAAAAGGGGCGGTCTCAGGCCGCTGCCGGTTGCAGTGTGGAGGAGCCGCAGCAGCCAAACCGCGTGACTCCTCCGCGCTGCAAAAAAGGAGCGCGAAAATTGCGCTCCTTCCGGCAACCCGGAAGAGACATCACAAGTGCCAAAGCGTGCACTTGCAACGTCTCTTCTGGGTTGGGACGTGCGGACGCAGAGCGTCTGCTACGTCAAGATGGCGGCGCCCATCTGTATAGGGCGCCGCTATCTTGACGTATCAGTTACGCGCGAGGGGCAAGGCGCGTCCAGAAGCGCCGCCCCTCGCGCGTAATTGCGGTGCAAGGACGGCGCCTCTTAGGCCCGTCTGTAACGCGCCATTGTCTCTCTTTTATAAAAAGCCTTATGTGGTGAGTTCCATAAGAGTCACCTAGAATAGAATCTAGGTTTATATTTTAACAAGAGTCTCAGCAGAGATCACATTACCTAATGATTATTTGAGTCTTTATTAATTACCATTACACAAAAAGGCTTGCCATCCAAATTTTAAATCAACTCCTTTTACAATATTATTCATTCTTTCATCTAAACTAGACAGCAAGCTTTAAAATATACTTCAGATTTGGGAAACCTAGAACCCCCCCCCCTCCCTTTTTTTTTCCTTTAACGTCTTGTAAGACTTTTATTACAGCAAAACCTTTGACTGCATAGATCAAGAAATGGGAGTGCCATTACATTTGACTGTCCCAATGTGCAAGCACTTGGAACAAAAGGCCACTGTAGAACAGAATAAAGAGTGACAGAATGGTTCCCAATTGGCAAAGGAACCAGGCAAGGCTGCATTCTATCACCCTATTTTTTCAACATGCATGCAGAAAATATCACATGCAGAGCAAGTTTAGACAGAGAATGGTGGGGTGGAGACATGTGAAAGAAACATCAACAACCTAAGATATGAGGACGATACCACACTACTAGCAGAAAAAAGACTTGGGACAGTTACTAAAATAAGTCAAAAAAGAAAGTGTGAAGATAGGCTTAGTGTTGAACTTTAAGTAAACAAAAATAATGACCACAAATGATTTACATGAATTCATCCCAGATGATGAGGAAATCAAAATAGTCAAAGACTTCTCATACTTTAGATCAAACACTGATCAGAATGGTGACTTCAGCCAAGAGATTAGAAGAATAGGAATGGGAAGGGCAGCTATAAAAGAACTAGAAAAGATCTTAAAGAATAAAGATATACAACTGAGCGCTAAAGTTAGAATTGTCAAATCCACTGTATTCCACATCACCATACACAGATGCAAGAGCTGGACAGTGAAGAAAGCAGATAAGAGGAAAATCAGCTCATTTGAGATGTGGTGTGGGAGAAGAGTGCTGAGTATACTGTGGCTAATCAAAAAGACAAACAAATCAGTCCTTGAGCAGATAAAGCCAGAAATATTCCTGGAAGCCAAGATAACTAAATTGAGGCTGTCATACTTTGGCCACATCATGAGAAGGTGTGACTCATTAGAAAAGGCAATAAAGCTAGGAAAGGTGGAGAGCAGTAGAAAGAGAGCAAAACCACATGCCAGGTGGAGAGGTTCAATCAAGGAGCCCATGGCCCTGAGCCAGAGGGACCTGAGCAGAGCAGCTGAGGATAGGGGGTCTTGGAGATGTCTCATCCACAGGACTGCCATGACTTGAAGTTAACTCAAAGGCAGTTAACAACAAGCCACAAAGACTTTCATTCTGATTCTTGATTTCTTGTCCAGCTACGGAAATGCCAAAGTATCTTTCTGCCATTCTTTAACATGAGTGCCATTTAACAGAATAGTTTGCAATAAAAATTACTTTTTATATAACACATTCATTTTTATAGCAGAAAGTCTACCCCAAAATGGCAACTTTAATTTACTCCACTTCTGCAAATCATTACTTCCTTCCAAGCCCTTTTATGAATAATTTCAAATTCTTTGTAGAATAATCAGACTATTTCACTTGCTTTTAAAAGGTCCCAGCTTCTCTTCCCACTTTATTTCTTTGTCCTCCGTTTACTTCAGTTACTACAAACTGAGTCCAGAAATGCAAAAGAGCACTTCATTGAAGCAATATGGAGCAGAAAATTAACAACTGTGAACAGAGGAGAAAATTGTGCTCAAAGACTGGATGTATTATGAAAACACATTAAGCACATTAATATCATTTTAATATCATTCACATTATATCATAATATAAAATCTGCATTTGCGCTCAGTTGATTTTTGCTGTTGATTTTCTGTTCCTAGTAGCATATATGAAAGGGACAGTGGCTTTTAACAGAGAACAAATAGTGAGGGTCAGCCAGAGAGGGCTAAAACTTCTGATCTGGATTTGAAATTTTTGGCAGATATTTATATACTATTGTACAAATATATGTGACTGTACATCAAACCATTTTCTGTACAAAGTCCCTTTCTGAAAGTTTAATTTTGCTTGAGTCTACTTTTGCACTTTGAACGTATGCCTGATATAGACCAGTGCTTTGCACCAGCCTGGGGCCAAAATTAGGGTTAAGTAGGACTGGGCGTCCACACTCACCCAGCCCTACTATCGGCACATAGGCATCATCTGGATGCACCCCTGTCCACATGGGGCACATGACAATGACATCTGCATGGCACAGCACTCAAACAGTGCCACACAGATGTGATGATTGTGCGCAACCACACCAATGGTGCCCCATGCGTGGTGTAAAATTAACCTAATGGGAGTGGGTTCTTTTTAGGCTTTCCGGAGACCACGCTATTTGTCTGCTGCGGCCTCCATCACTCGCCCCTTTCTACCAGTCTGTATCCACTTTAGTTTCTAGCAACTGAGTTCAAAGTGCAAAAGTAGTTGGTAATCAATTAACTCAGCACGAGGGAAGGGAGGGGTGGAATCTTGACTTTCCCAGTAGACTCAAGCAAAAGCAAACTGCTGCAGCCCCTCCTAGCTTCTCTGTTCTTCCAAAACTTTTGCTGTTTTGACCATACTCTGTTGCTACTTGTCCACATGTATCTCAGTTTTTATCTGTGAAATGCTTGAGTAAATGCTGCCTGCTTTGTTATTATAAGCTTTCAGTCTTTAACTTTTTCTTTTGGCCTAAAATTGATTAGGAGTCCCTAAAATCTGGCAAAAATGCCTCCCATGACCTATTTGCAGGGAGGATGGGGATCCAAAAGAATGGCTCCAAGGGGCATAATTTGCCCACCACTGATCTAACTTAACATAATTTTTTAGGAGAATTATATTTCTTTAGTTCAGTGTGAGTCCTGAGGTTTCCTGTGTTGGTTTTTCTTCAAGTGAGTCGACAATATAGCATTCTTTTTGTGTGGATTTTTTTAAAAAGAGAGGATCATCATTTCCTCTCTCCTTCTATGTATAAGCCCAACTCTACTCAAATGTATACTGCCTACACACACACACACCTACACCTACACCTGATTTATTTATTTATTTATTTATTTATTTATTTAATTGGTTTGGCTTATAGGCCACTTTTCTGTCAACATGGAACACAAGGTGGTTGACAAAAGGCTAAACTAAAAAAAAACTAAAAGTGGACAATAAAAAGGTCAGAACACAAGTAAATAAAATATCATATTAAATATTTAAACGTATAAAATCATTTAACAACACAATTAAGTTAAAAATACAGCCCACAAACCCCATAAAATGGCTCCCTGTAATCAATTAAGCATTAAAATCCTGCTTAAGTAAAAAGGTCTTTGCCTGCTGGCGAAAGGAAAGCACAGAAGAAGCCAGCCTAGCCTCCTATGCAAGATAATTCTACAGCTTGGGAGCAGTCACCAAGAAGGCCTTCTCCCATGTCTTCAGAAGACAGGCCTGTGATATGGTGGGCCTAAGAGTAAGTAAAATGCAAGAACTGCACATCAATAGTCAAACACTAATTAATTAATTCCCCCTCTGGATCCTAAGGCTCAGGGACGTTCTGGTAAGAGCCAGCATGGTATAATGGTTTGAGTGTTGGCCTACGAATCTGGAGACCAGGTTTTGATTCCCTGCTCAACCATGGAAACCCACTGGTTAATCTTGGGCAAATCATACACTCTCAGCCCCAGAAAACCCCATGATAGATTCACCTTAGGGTTGCCATAAAACAGAAACTACAGTCGCCCCTCCATTTTTGCAGACTTGAAGTCTGCATCGCTCGCTCATTTGTGGGTGGCAAATGGAGAAGGACAAAATGGGGAATGCTTACAGATACCCGCAGGTGTCCGTCACCATTCAAAGTAATGGGGCTTGAATATAAGCAACTTTCCATTTTCGCAGGAGGGGGGTTTGGAATGTATTCCTCACGAAAACAGAGGGGCAACTGTACTTGAAGGCACACAACAAGAACAGTAAGTTCACATGCGAAGATTATGGTCTTTCAGATAGTCTGGATCGATACAATTTAAGGCTTTATATATCATAACTAACACTTTGAATTGTGACTGGAATTAATGTACTTTAATTAACATTAGAATGAAAACAGCATTATTTTTTCAGTGGTTGACTATTGATGTACAAGTCTTGCATTTTGCTCTTGTCAAGGACATACCCTGGGAGTTGGCACCTGGAATGGTGGTGCCAATGCCAGCAATCTCCAGACTCTGAGGGCCTGTTATCTTGTCCTCCCCTCTTTTCAAAAACTGTGGGATAGGATCCAGCACTAGAATTGCTAAGGGCACTGGATAAAGACTTCGGGAACTGCTGTGCTTCTCTAGTCTCCCAAGCAGCAGTGGCATCCCTGCAACAGATGTCACCTGGTGCAAGGAGTGGGACATTTGGGGTGGAGTTTCTGGGGTGGGACTCCTGGTGGGGTGGCACAGAGGGGCGGGAGATCATGTGTGATGGTGAAGAGTTAGGGCCTGACCAGGTGTCACCTTTCTTCTGGGGTGTCACCTGGTGTGGGCTGCCCCACCACATTCCCCCTTGTGATACCACTGCCAAGCAGGTGACAAATCTTGTAGTGGGAAATATGAAAGGGGGGAAACTGGAGGCTTTATATATTAAGTGCCTTTAGTGCAGGTGTGTGGCTGATCCAGACAACTCCTTTTGGCTCTTTCAATTCCTTACAAAGCCCTATGCCAAAATCTACCATTGTAGATGGAGGACCACAATAGTACACTGGTGTTTTGGGTGTCTGGGAATCACTTCCAATCAATGAAAAAAGAATTTTATTTCACTGTTTTGAGGATGGTCTCCCAGAAGTATTCAAGAGGCAAAGGGGGGGCACCTGGAATAAACCATAATCAAAAGAGCAGATTTGGTTGGATTGTTGTTCAAAATATGAGAGGATAGACCTAAATATCCTAAGTGGAGGGTGCAGAAAATAAAGGATGCAGCAGGCAGGACCAAGAAGGAGCAGCAGCTGATGTTGGTACCACCGTGTGAGGAGCAGCAGTAGGTGAGTCACTAAGTAGATAATGTAGAAGGCAGGGAATGGAGGGCCAGAGTGTCATGCAGTAGAACAGTCAAGGAGAAGTGAGTAGGACAAGATGAGTCAGGAAATGGAGGACTGGTGGGCAACACAGAAGCAAGAGTAGGCAAATTGGGCTGGAGAGTGAGTGAGTTGAGGCTGCAAGAGCAGGGCCCTTTCAGTAGAAGGAGCAATGCAGGCCACCAGTCCTCCCATCCAGCTGCCTGAGACAGCTGCCTCCTTTGGCCAGCTCTTTCCATCAACAACAGCCAGATGCATCATCACCAAATGTGTGGAATCGGCAGAGGATTACACAAATACTTGGGTGAGAGGATGCAATCAGTGAGGTAAAGTGGAATTGCAATGCAGAAAAAAGGGAAAAAATATCATTACTCTGCTCATTAACAAAAAGAAGCTGGGGAGCCGCACAGAATCCCAGCAGAAATGAGCCATTTAACACATTTATTGAGATGAAACATTGAACGACCAAAGAAAGTTAAACTAGCATATTTTCCAGTTGAAATAAAATATTTAATCTAGAACTGTTGAAAAATCACACACACACACACCCGCCAGTTTGAACTGTTTGCACTCACTTCACTTTACACTTTTTCCTCTCATGATTGTATATCACTTGCAGACTTCCACCGGTGTTGTATTATACAGTATATGTTTTTGCTATCAGACAGACAGCGTGGTATAGTGGTTTGAGCATTGGACTATGACTGGAGAAGAGGTTTTGAATCCCCACTCAGCCATAGAAATCCATTGGGTGAGCTTGAGCAAATCACACTTTCTCAGTCTCAGAGGAGGGCAAAGACAAACCACCTTTGAAGAAATTTTTGCCAAGGAAACCTCATGAAAGTTTATTCCTGACGTCTCAACAGCATGCCAGCCACAGATGCTGATGAAACGTCAGGAATAAACTCTTCCAGAACATGGTCACATAGCCCGAAAAAACCACAAAAACCTATGGATGCTGGCCATGAAAGCCTTCACCTTCACATTGATTCAGAACGAAAGATAAAACGTGAACTTTTTCTATAGTGGAGCATGGGAGAGATATCATTATGGCCATGAGATTTCTGTATGCACAGAAAGGGAAGGGCATGACAACCTTAACAAAGAAAGATTGGATATTGAAATAGTATGATTTGGCTGTGATGGATAATTTGACTGTTTTAATTAAAGAGAAATCTCTGAGCAATGTTTAGAAAGATGGGGAACAAGTAATTGCTTTCTTACAGATATAACAGGAGAAATGTTCAGTAGTTTGAAGATTAGTAAGATTAATCAACAATGGAAATTTAAAATAAGGGACTGATGATAGAGGCAGTTTGATATCTCATACACACACACACACACACACACACACACGTCCAAGTCAAGTCTTAAATCTCTACCATCAAGTTGAAAGTCCTTGCAAGATATTTTCAAGACAAGTTTCAAGCTGAGTCTCAAATCTGGGAGCCATTTTTTTAATTTAAAAAAATGGAGGAGGGGTAGGCTGGACCTTCAGTAGCTAGAAAATCAAGAAGATGTGCACAGAGTTAGGTAAAAAGAACAGAACAGAAACATATTCAGAATCTGTATATTCCATGCATGGTCCAGTCTTTTGAAAGAGTGGATGGCCTGTTACAGACTGCCAAAATAAAGCTGCTTCGGGTCTCTTTGGAGGTATGCTATTTAAATGATGCATGGGTCCTAAGAGTCCGGAGGTCGCGCCAAAGCCACACTCCATTCCTAAGCACTGGAATGCAGCTTTGGTGCAGCTTCCGGATTCTTAGGATGCATGCATCATTTAAAGAGCATACCTCCAAAGAGACCCGAAGCAGCTTTATTTTGGCAGTCTGTAACAGGCCGATGAATATTATACCTGTATTGTGTGAGACGGATTGGTGTTGGTCACAGAAGCACTCAGAGGGACAGGTTTATTTCTGGAGAGCTGTAGCTGCTGAGGGGAGCAACATATCGGTGCAGAAAGCTATGCTTGTATCTTGAGGGTCAACCCTGCCATCCGGAGCAAAGTCCATGGCGTCACTCACTTTAAGCAGTAGGCAAGACTTGCCTCTGAGAGCCTGGGGCATGTATCCTGGAGGGGAACAGCAAATATGTTAGGAACGAGCCCTGCACAGTGGTGGTGAGTCTTGTCTGCTACTCCTAGGAAAAGATTTAGAAAAATCTTTCCACCTCAAGCCCTTTGCCTAGTTTCAGTTCCCTTTCAAAAAATGTGCCCTTGAAGCAGAGTTTTAGGTCTATTTGGGAACTTCTGTGTGCTGCACATTGAAAGAGCCTTCTTGTGTTTTTTGATAAGTTTTAGAAGGACCTGCCTTCCTCAAGCTCACTGTCTAATGCATTTACTGTTCCCCTCCAAGAAATGTACCCCATGCTCTGGGCTTAAGGCAAGGATTTAGGTCTACTCAGCAGACCATTTTCCACTGCATAACATTTCAGGATGAATACATTATGTTACTGAACAAGGGTGAACATGTTGGTCACTAAAATATGTTAGTCATTAATCAAGTTGAGTCAGTGTGTCATTTATTGCAAAGTCATCTGATGAGCATTTGCTCCCTGCCTTATCTGTAGTGGTTGACTGTTCCATGGGAATGGCTAGAGCAGATCCAACTGAGCTGCAGGTGTGCTGAACCCTTCTCCAAACACTCTTGTACTACTGTTATCTCAGAGGAAGGTGCAACACACATACTCAGTGGAGATCTGGGAAAGTGACATCTCTCATCAGCTACAAACCAGGGGCTACTCTAATGCCACCCCACCCTTCTCTGGTGTCTACATTACTGTGGGAGGTACACTCTCCCCATGGGAATGCTGCCTTCTAGAAAATCAGAAGGTAGCTCAGTGGAACTGTGCTAGAGGAGTATTATGCTCTGCTAGCTATATGTAAGATCCTGGCCCAAAAGCAGACCTCTGTCCTAGAAATGTGAAGGCTCGGGTGGGGGGGGGATCAGATAAAACCCCTATTGTTTTCTAATTTTTTTCATAACTCCTTTTTTCCAGAAAAATGTCTATATGTGTGTGTGAAAATTTTATAAAATGAAAAACATGAATTATATGATATTTTATTATAGAATAATAAATAAATGCTTAAGGTGAGGTGTTCATATATTTACTTCCCCAAAATTATTTCTAAAAACTATGGCCTGTTACAGACAGGCCAAAATAAAGCTGCTTCGAGTCACTTTGGAGGTATGGTATTTCAATGATGCATGAGTCCTAAGAGTCCAAAAGCCACACCAAAGCTGCACTCAAGTCCTTAGGAATGGAGTGTGGCTTTGGTGTAGCTTTTGGACTCTTAGGACTCATGCATTGAAATATCATACCTCCAAAGTGACTCGAAGCAGCTTTATTTTGACCTGTCTGTAACAGGCCTATGTAACTATGCGACGAAGCACATGGCCGGTAAAAAGTGGCCACTCCAGCTACAATCAAGTCAGGACCGTGACAACTACTCGGCCCACTACCAAAGCGGGCTGCACAGTCCCACACCACTGGCACTCCTTTTTGAGGCAGCATCGGACTGCTTCTGGTGGCACGGGAGCAGCTTCTGGTGACTGGAAGCCTCCTTATTTGACCTCTGTGTTTCAAACCCACATTTATGTAAGACAATTTACATCAGAATCACTGTAGTTCTTGGTTTCACTTTCTCAGTTCTTTTTACAGGAATGGATGTTTCATGAATACTATGGAGAACTAGGGGAGGGGGGGAGACTTTTTACTAATGTCCATGATTACTTCTGTTTTATTGCTTTTTGATTGCTCTTAATAAACTGGCAAAACCAAAGAAGCTCCTTACAGCTCACAACCTTGCAGCTCCATTTTAAGCAAGCAAACAAAAAATAAACAAAAGGAAACTGAATTTTCAATTATTTTCTAAATAAACTAGTTTTAATATATCAAACATGATCATTTTATGGCAAACCACATTGCCCACAATACATTTTGTGTTCCTGCATAAAAAAAAGAGCATTGTTGTTGTTGTTGTGTGCCTTCAAGTCATTTCCGACTTATGGCGACCCTAAGTCAAACCTATCATGGGGTTTTCTTTGCAGGTTTTTTCAGAGGGTGTTTGCCGTTGCCATCGTCTGAGGTTTAGAGGGTGTAAGTTGCCCTGGGTCACCTAGTGAGATTCATGGTAAAGGGTATTAATATTCCATTCTTCCATTCCTCCTCATTCATTTTTCCCCTAAATTTCATAGCTCTGTTTTGACCCTGCTGTTTTATTTTGTTTTGGCATTTCGGGCAATCCATGTGGCTCCCAGAGGCAGAAAAATACCCCCTAGACCAGCTGTAGTTATCCACACCATTTTAACTCAATGTACAACTTAATTATGTTGTGTGGGTTTTTTAAAAATCCATTGTGACTATTTCCTATGCCGTATGTTGTTTTAATTAACTCTATTTTAAATTTCCTTATTTCGGCGTCTTTCTCTATGAATCCCACAGAGAGGCTTTGCCTCAGGAAAGAATATAGAATTATTTTAAACAAATAAGGAACAAACAAATTCATATCCATTTTTTCCTGGCTTTGGGGCCATTACACAGAGGGTGAAGAGTGTGTTTTCTAACAAGAAAGCAAAACAAAGGATGGCTTCACAAGGCTTTCTCTGTGGTGTATAGACCTATTGGCCCTAAGACATCTAACAGAAGGTGTGAGTAATCACCTTGAACAATCTCATCCGCATGACCCTTTAGGGGAAATTTGTTCTGAAGCTTTTTATTCAGCTGCCTCTGCAGAAGCAAGCAGTCCACAAAATGTTATTTTTCATTGTTCATCTCAGTACAAGAAGCACTACGGCTGATTTACTGGTTTCACGCAAAGCACAAAACCATCATTTTCTTTTATAGAGCTCACTGGGGGCAGCCATTGCTCTTTCCCATGCAGATGGTCATCCTGTTCTTATTCATCCTGAGAGGACGAACACAAGCGTGCTGCTCAGGTAAGCAAAGAAACAGCCGCTTCAAACAGCATGATCAATCGGCAGTGTTGTTAACTAACCATAGTTAACTATCTTTGACACAGCCGCAATAAATTGCTGCTTCACAAGGATTTCAGGAATATGCGTCATTAGGAAAGATTTACAACTTGTATGTTCTGCCATCCAGACAGTGGTAATATACTTACAGCAGATAAAGATAAAGAAATGTTGGCTTGCAGAATCTTTCTAGTCACAGCCAATTTTGCATTGTATTTCCTTGACATATTGCAGTTAAGTGATTCATTACTTTGTGCTCTGTATTTCCCATTTCTGCCTTTCCTGTCATCAGCATATCATTCCCAGGGCGTTTGTTCCATAGTGGGCACATCATGTTTTTCCAGAAAAATACATGCACCCAGTCATCCCAACCATTGGATAATTGTTTTGTTACTTACCATGGTGTCTCACCTAAATACCCTAAAGGCACCACATCCTATCTGATTTTGGAAGCTAAACAGTCCAGGTTAGTACTTGGATGGGAGACTGTCAACAAATACCAGATGCTATAGCCTTTATTTCAGAAGAAGGAACTGGAAAAACCGCCTTTGAGTAATCCTTGCTTAAGAAAATGCGATGAAATTCATGGGGTTGCCATAGGTTGACGGGCAACTTGAAGGCATATACACATTCACTCATAATTACCATGGCCCTACAGTGAGTGAATCACACACTCTCAACCCCAGAAAACCCCATGAAAGGTTCACCATAGTGTCACCAAAAGTCAGAAATGACTTCTAGGCACACAACAACAATAACAAAACTTTCAGTGAGCCTAACTATAAAAATTTTTTCTCTTTCTTGGTTGATCTGTGCAGTTAACAACATTTCCTAGCTCGAATCATAAATGCAGTAGAGAAAGAAATACAGTAATTAGAAATAAATTTGCTGGATATATTAACTGGTAAGCTTACAACATACCCTCCAATATTTCACAGATGAAAAGCAGGAGTCATGTGGCCGAACAACATCAGGGTTTGGTCAAGCCACCAAAAGTTATTAATGAGAAGGAAAAGACAAGCTACAACAGGCTGCAGCAAGTTGTCTTTGCCTGAGCCTACTAGGAAGAGCAAGATTCTGTCCACTAGGCCTCCTTCACTCTCTCCCTGCCAAATTAACAGAGTGCAAACTGCTTTTGTACTTTTAGCATCTGCAGCAGTTCAAGGAAACTGAGGACAAAGAGAGAAAGTGAAAAGAGGAGGGAAAAACGAGGATTTTTTTAAAAGCAGCAAGAAAAGTAGTTTGCCAGTGGATTAATCAGAAATATCCCTACCAAATTAAGACAGTTGGAAGGAATATTACAAGCTATATAACAAGCAGGCCTGGCCCTATTAGGTAGAATGAGGTGACATTTCAGGCTGTAGCTGTATGGATGGGGCAAACTCTGGCTATTTCTCTCTTGAAGAACAAAGCTGTGCATCCCATATGACTTGTGTGTCCTTAACTAGTTTGCTGCCTTTGGTATAGCAGAGGATACGATTCCTATGTTAAAATACAATTCACCTGCCAGCCCAGATGACAGCAAAATGTCTCGGGCAGGCCTTGTTAAAGAACATTGGCCTGCTATTTCAGGCAGCAGTGTGACATAGGTATTGCGAAGTCTAGCCATGAGTTCAGGTACCATGAAAGAATATTCATTGCAAACAATTCATTGTTGTTGTTAACCACCCTCCAATCAATCTCGACCCATGGTGAACCTGTGGATGGGACTTCTCTAAGACTCCCTGTCCTCCACTGCTCTCCTTAGGTCCTGTAAATTCATACCCGTGACCTCTTTTAATATAGTCCATCCATCTAGCCTGTGGCTTTCCTCTCTTTCTACTTCCCTCCACCTTTCCTAGTATTATTGTTTTGTTTTTTTCCTCAATGAGTCATGCTTTCTTATGATGTGGCCAAGGTACAACAGCCTCAGTTTAGTCTTCTTGGCTTCCAGGGAAATTTCTTGATTGGTTCTAGGACCCATTTGTTTGACTTTTGGCTGTCCTCAGCATTCTTCTCCAGCACCACATCTTGAATGAATTGATTTTCTTCCTATCTGGTTTCATAGCTGTCCAACTTAACTGTCCAATCATGCCAGCAGCATTTAAAAATCAACATAATGAATTTTAAAATTGTTGTTCATCATTTTTAACAAGCTGGGGTAATTATTTCCAAGCTCTGCATTGGTCTTCCTTAGCAGGGTTGCCATTTTAGTTGCACTTCAGATAACAAAATGTGTTGAGATGGCACTGAGTCTGTGCTGCAGTTTCACAAATGCAAACCATTACTTCATTTGTCAGCCACTGAAGAATGAACCTTCCTGTGTGGAAACTTACTTCTTAATCACATAGTTTTCAGGAAAATGTATGTTCTGTTCCTCTTTTAAAAAGGACAATTGAATTCACCCTGCATTCATCTTATTTGTACACCAAGTTACCTCTCTGCTATGATCTCTAAGAGGATTTTCTGAACAGGGTTGATGCATCTAATGGAGATGGTGATAATGATTGCAGATGAAATACTCATTGTTAATAGCCCTTACTAGATATGGTATCATGGTGAAGTTGCTGGCCTTATACTACTTGACATATGTTGATGTAGTCCTTATGAATCAGAATGCCAGGATTTTTGAATTAGCAGAAATGATGAGGTAACTTTCCTCCACCATCCCTCAAACTTCCCTGTCTTTTCTGAATTTAGCTTCAATCGTAGAAGTAGCTGTAAAGGGGAATTGATATTCTCAACAATATATTGTTGTTGTGATATATTTCTTCTATAATGCAAAGTACTTAGGGAGTAACTTTATCTGTAACAGGTATGCTGTTGCAGTGGCATCACTGATGTGTGTGTGTAAGGGATGCAGACTGCATCCGGTGACACCCTAAGAGGGGGTGACACCACTTCTCCTCAAACACCTACCTTTTGACAGAAATGGGCTGTGGCATTCTCTGCTTCCCTTTAAAATGTTTTAAGAGATGGTGGGAGTGGGGTGAAGCTCAGTGGGAGGAGAAGAATGAGGCCCCCGAATTTTTAAGAATTAAAATTATAAAATTATTTAAAAATTAATAATTTTAATTTTTAAAAAATAATTTTTTAAAAAATATATTCTTTTTAAATTTTCTTCAAAACATCACATTTTAACCAAATTTTCATTATGTATATGTAAATACATTTAGGTTGTGCATATGATGTTGTAATTTGAAGGTGTAATTTTAATTTTGCTAGTTGTTTATGTCACAATTATTAGCATTTCCTTCAGTGGTATATAGGAATTAGGATTTATGAGTAACAGTAGAGCAAAAAAGCATTACTAAGGATCCTGTATGGTATGAAATGGGGGGAGATCAATGGGGGTGATGACACCATGAGTTACCACACTGGGTGACACAAACCTTAATGATGCCACTGAGCTGTTGCAGGGTAAGCTGGTAAGATCCATTCACTTTACAAACTATCTGCCCTGGTTACAATGAAAATTCCCACATATCATGTTTTTATATGGATTAACACAGTTGCCTAGGTATTGCATGCCTTCAAGTCACTTCTGACTTATGGCAATCTAAGGCTACTCTATCACAGGGTTTTCTTGGCAAGATTAGTTCAGAGGAGATTTGCAATTGCTTTCCCCTAAGAGCATGGACTTGCCCAGGGTCACCCAGTGGGTTTGGTGGACAAGCTAGGAATTGAACCCTAGTCGCCAGAGTTACAGTCCAACACTTTAACCACTACACCACATTGGCTATTCCTTGTGGTGGGTATGAGAGGGAAAAGGGATAATTGGGCATAAGTTAAATTGGGAGGAAGGAAGTTGGAGGGAGGCAAACCTCCAGTTTGGGCGTCTGCAGGGTACCTCTTCATAGATGAACCGTTCTGTTCATCCAAAAGATTGGAAATTACAGCAAGCTTTGGCAGATGCTTACCAGACACCTGTTGCATAATGACCTGTTTGACAGGTGTTGGTCTGCAAAGCACGAAATCTGGTGTCCCCTTAACTTTTTCCTACATGCTGTATCCAAAAGGGAATTGTATGTGTGTGTATGTATCTGACTGGTATGTGTTGCATTAAAATTAGGGCCACACAACCCACAACATTGTGTGCAAACTCTTTTTCTTGACGTACAAGTATTCAGCTCTTTGATTTGATTTTTAAAAAGTAAGAGGAACTGAAACAGCATAAAAGGGCTCCACATTCTCTTTCTTCCCCAGTAGCTTTTCTCAGTTAAGTAACATTTCTACTGTTACAGGGTTTATGTGTGTGTTGTGTGCCTTCAAGTCATATCCAACTTATGGTGACCCTATCATGGGGTTTTCTTGGCAAGATTTGTTCAGAAGAGATTTGCCACTGGCTTCCCCTGAGGCTGAGAGCATATGACCTGCCCAAGGTGAGCTCCATGGCTGAGCATGAATCAAACCCTGGTCTCCAGAGTCGTATTCCAACACTCAAACCACTATGGGCTGGCATGCTGCCTCTGGTTTACCATTTAGATAATGGACTGTAGCAAGCTATGTCCTAAGTCGGATGCTGCAGCTTAGAAGAAGCCATTTCTTCTGGTAGAAGAACAGAAAAGAATACAAAAGAAATTGGGAATACAAGGAAACAATCAGATTATAATCACATAATAAACTTTTTTGTGTGAGGAAAATGTGACATCTGTTTACTCTTTTGAAATGCAAGTAATGATCAGATTCTTATCTGGTTCATGCAGATTTTATAGAAGATGGTGTGTGATGGTTTGGGCTGTCTTACACTGCTGAGAATCATACCCTGGTCTCCAGAGTCATCATCCAGCAGCAAAACCACTATACCGCTCTGGCTCTCTATAGGTTCATACCTGACATATTTCAACACACTGCAGATGTGCTTTTTGCCATTTGGTACAGGCCATGGTGCAGCTTGAAGGAGAATCAAGGTTAAAGTGCCACTCTTAAATAAACCTGTTATTTTTTTTAAAAAGAAAGAAAGAATAACAATAAAAATGTGCAAACAGAGCAAGACTGGAGAACCACAAGCCTATTTGCTACCCACTCAGAGAAGCCATTTTCTTCCTCTTATCACATACCCTATTCCATTAATAGCTTTGCCTAGTAATAAACAGTGTGCTCTCAACTCAAGTAAGTGGATAATGCATGGCCCATATATTTAAATAGGCAATATAAATCTAACTAGAGTGCCACACACAGCAGTAGTTTCGCTTTTGGTTGCTCACGCATTATCAAAATGATTGGGCCACATTTAATGATATTAAAGTTAAATTTTGCAAATAGTTTAGAAAGGATTAGCTCAATGTTTTAATAATAAAAAGGAATAATAAATGTCAATGAACTATAAAAAATATCTAGCAGGCTAAGACAGGGTGGCCAAATTGTGGGTGGGCAGGTATGTGGGTGAAATGAATGGCACAATGGGACTGCTGAAACTTTAGCAGCAACATTTCAATCTGCAAAATTCACAAGAAAAAGCTCTTTATGGCAAGAAGATGAACGTTGTCACCTGGTAATTCTCCAGATCAAGCTGCTGTTGAAGATACAGGAACAACTGAAAAAGATTGACAACCCCAGGTGAAAGAATGGTCTCAACAGTTCCTGACTGTGAAGTTTATCGCACCGGGTTCTCGGCCCGGCCCAGCAGGAAACGGAAATGAGTGGGGGACGGATTTTACTGCACACACCCGTCCCTCACTCGTTCCGTTCCCCCTCTCTTCCCTGCCCCTTCCGTTCCAGAGGGGACGCTTTTTGAGAACTGTTCAGAACAGTTCTCAAAAATTTCCCCCTCTGGAACGGATTAAGAACGGAAGAGAGGGGGAACGGAACGAATGAGGGACGGATGCGTGCGGTAAAATCCGTCCCCCACTCGTTCCGCACTCGGCCCTGCTCCTTCCGTTCCGTTCTCAGAATGGGTGGAAGGAACGCAGTGCGATAAAGTTCTGTGTGTAAGAGAGGGAGTGCCCCTCTTTTAAAAGGCAGGATGAAACTATCTGAAGAATAGAATTTGAAGCCTGCTGGTTTAGGTGATAGAAACATAGGAAGGTATTTTATGTGGAATCAGACCATTGGTCCATCGAGTGGCATCCCTGGTGCTGGTGTCATCCAGTGCAGGTGCAAGTGGGGCAACAATCACCTGCCCTGTCCCAGCTGGCCAAGACACCAGAGAAGCTGGGAGGGGGCAGGTGTGCATGTGCCCCTCTCCTTCTCTGCTGTGCTATCTCCCTCGGCAGAGAGAGCTAGGGTGGCAGAGAAAGGGCAGGTGCCAGCAGCACCGCACTCTCCCACAGCAGGAGAAGGGCCTATCCTCATGTCACCCCCCCCTCTCAGGTGTCACCCAGTGCAATCTGCATTCCCTGCACATTCTAAATGGTGCCACTGGGTCCATTTAGCATGGCACTGTCTACATGAAGCAACAGCAACCAGGACTGACTCAAAATGAGCAATTGCATCACGCAATAGATGCTGAGGGGAGGCATGGGCGTGCAGCATCTGGTGATCTTACAAAACCCAGGAAAAATGGGGGCTGTCATCATTGGAAATTATCGCCCGGCATTTTTGTCCTGGCCATGCATGGAATGGGATCGGGTTGGAACGAGAGAAAATGGGTGTTATCGCACAGTAAATTGCTGCTGTGCTGCTGCCTAACCATCACCCATCCCTGGGCACACGCTACCAAACAATTTTGGCAGTGCAGCAGCAATTTACTGTGCAATAACACCCATTTTCCCCATTCCGACCCGATCCCATCCTGTGCACAGCCAGGGCAAAAATGGCTGTGCAATAATCTCCATCATTTCCCTGCTTTGCTGCCTGAGGCAGATGCTCATGCTGTCTTATGGCAGAGCCAGCTGTGATAGTTGCCAGAAAATAGACATCTACATGATGCTACATGATGCAGAGTGAGGGAAAGTTACTTTGGGGACTAACAAATCCCAGAATCCCCCAGCCATTGGTCATGCCAGCAGGGGATTTGAGACAGTTGTGGTCCAAAAAATAACTTCTCCTTGCTCTGGGTCTAAAATATTGAGTCTGAAGGGCAGAAACCATCATGTTGTCACCTGGGATAGCTGAGAGATTTTTTTAGAAATCCAAAACACCTGCACTGGTACCCTGGCATCAGTTTGCATTAAAATAAACTCCTTCACTGAATAACTTTCAGACAGTGACCTTAATGGAGAAGAAACACTATCTTTTAAAAATCCTTTTTAAAAGGGATTATCTGTAAATCAATTGGATTAAAACCTTGACTGCTTTTATTTTCATTCAGCAGGAGAACTTTCTCTTTGTGCCTTAACTGAAGTGGTTCAGGGATTCTGCATAAGGAACATAAACAGAAGATTTTAAACTGAACAGGTGACAATGAAAACAATATCCAATCTAACATGAAAAGATAATTGCACGCATCCAAACCTTTTGTCATAACTTGTTTTAGCAACCCAAATATGGATTGTTTTGCCTTTTTTATGAATAACATGACATTTCAACAGATGTTAGTTAAAGACTTTCATGGCCAGCGTCCATAGTTTTTTTTGTGTGGGTGAGTGGATTTTTCAGACTATGAGGCCATGTACTAGAAGAGTTTATTCCTGACATTTCACCAGCATCTCTGACTGGTATCTTCAGAGAATGCTGGCATGGAAGAGAGTGGGGTAGATATACTGTTGATTGAGGGGAAATGATTTGCATGTTAATATGTGTATTGTTCTGTGGTTGAATGGCAAGGCCTACAGGGTGTCCATTTAGAACTTAGAAGAGCTTAATCTCCAACCAGAGAAATGTTTTCTAATTGGTTAGACTTTTTGATTTTTAGTTGAGTAACTTTGGTTGATGCTAAATATATCATGCTTAAATACATCACCAAGCACCCCCACCCCCATGGCTTTGCCAGGGACCATTCCAAGATCTCAGGTTTTGGCCCTGACATCTCTGGGCATGGCCTGGCAACCCTATAGCAGTCTTATGTTCCAGAAAATGCTACCTGGAATATCAATACCCTGAATAGGATGAGCTGTGATATGTGATGGAGGGGAGATCCTCAAATATTGGGCACAAGTACTATTGTTCTTCTTGGGCGTCTTCAAGTTGTTTCCAATTTATGGTGACTCAAAGGTGACTCTATCATGAGATTTTCTTGAAAAGATTTGTGCAGAGGGGCTTTTGCCTTTCGTTTCTTCTGATGCTGAGAGAGTGTGACTTTCCCAAGTTCACCTGGTGAGTTGCCATGGCTAAACGGGGATTTGAACCTTGTTCTCTAGAATCATCTGGCCAATACTCAAACCACTACACCACACTGGCTCTACACATACTGTACTTCAATGAAATTTGTCTGCCCATGGAAGGTAGATCCTGAACTCAGCATGCATATAACAAAATAACAAACAGATCAGAGCACTTGGGGGGGGGGGGGGGGGGGGGGGAACTAAATCTGCCAGAATCCTCCAGCCAGTATGACTTGGGAGATTTGGGGTATTTTAATCTAAAAAGTGATGTTTTCAGACTCAAAAGCAAATGCAGTTCATTAAGTTCTGTGCAGAATAAAGAGAACATCCACTGAATAGTATCTCTACATTGATCTATGAGAGTTTGTGATCTGCTCAAAGTGATTCTGAATATCTGGAAGCCATACACGAACTATTTCTTCTCCCACTCCTAACTGATAGAGCAGGGGACAGAGACAAAAGGAGTCAAATGATGTGTGCCTGTGCATATCTGGTGGCCTTGAGATGATGTGGATTACAGCTCTCATCACTCCAACAATTGTGGCCACTGATAAAGTATGATGGGATGCTGTGGTGCTAAAGATCTGAAGGGCATCAGATTGGAGAAGGATCTGCTAGTTCAAGGGCCCACTCATTATAGCACTATGATTCTACTTTAGCTTCCATGGTTTCATTTTATGGAATACAGGAGTTTGTAGTTTGGTGAGACACTAGAGCTCTCTAGCTGAGAATTCTAAATATCCCTAAATCCTTCGCTAAATTGCAGATCCCAGGATTCCCTTGGATATGTCCATAGGAATTAACATGGAATCATAGCACTATAACTGAATAGTGTCAAAAGACCCCAGAAGTGGGAAGCCTCTGACCTGCCAGACATTTTGGGCAATGGTTGACACAGTTCATTATCACTGATGGTCCTGACTGGGGCTTCTTGGAACTAAAGTCCAAACCTTCTAGAAGGACAAATGTCACCACTCCTATCCTAGATAAAGTTGCATTGCAGAGAATAAGACACTGAAAACAGTCCACATCTAGAAATCTGGCATTTGCTGTGTTTGCATTCCCTTGGTAGCATTGCCTGCCACTTGTCTTCAGCTATTTGTATTTTTCAGATAACTGTATTTCTAAATGTTCAACTAAACACTGATTTACTGAAATGCTAGAAATTTGAGGAACTAAAGGAAAAATTCATTTGAGGAGGCAGAATTGTTATTGGAGGCAATGATTCCACCCCCCACACACACACACTGGTGCATAGTAATTGTGCTGTAGTGTGCTTTTAAGTTGTTTCTGATTTGTGACTTCTGATTTATAACTCTAAGATTAACTTATCACAGGGTTTTCCTGGCAAGGTTAGGTCAGAGGTGGATTGCCTTTGCCTTCCTCTGAAACTGAGAGAGTGTGACTTGCCCAGGATCACCCAGTGGGTTTTCCAGGGCTGAGTGGGAATTTGAACCATGGTCTCCTGCAGTCATCGTCCAACACTCAAAGCACTATGCCGTGCTGACTTTCCTGGCACATCTCATCTCTTGATTAATCTGTGTTGTGCCAAACATATTGTACCTTCTCATTAAGCAGCCTAATCTATGTGCAATACCTCTGCTTGGGGTATGATTTATTAATATATGTCAAAACATGGATAATGGCTCCCATGAAGACTCTCACAGAAAAAGAAGCATGTGGAAATGTTTTTCTTTCCCAGGTTGGGGTGTGTGTGTGGTGGGGAAATCCTCCCGAACTACCATGAACTACCACCTCTTTCCATTTGGGGATAAAACTAGGAAATACCTCTGCTGGTATAATCAATGTAACTTTAAATTGCAGAGTTTTTTTTTGGGGGGGGGGAGTTAAAAACATACAAACATTGTAAAGTTGTCTCCATATGACACGTTTTGATATATGTCAGTAGCGAGTGAATAGAGGCCCAAAGTAGCAATTGAGGAGTGCTCCCCTGGGCAAAGGAAAACTGTCAAAATGAAAACAGAGCAAAAGGAAAGACATGCATTTGGAGCTGTCATTGAGCTGCTCATATTTTCAGTTGTGGAGGCTGCATAAATACATGAATTGGTAACAGCGTTTTGTGCTGCAATGTAAGAGACTCGGCGGTATCAGACCACTCAGTGTCTGTATTAATTTTCTTTCTGCTGTTGAAGAGAGAAGAACTGCATGCATAAGCATTAAATCCCTCCGATACATCCCGTCTCATTTACCTTTAGACTTCACAGTACTATTTTTTTACTATGTACTGTAACTCTTAATACATATGGAATTTATACATAAAAATACATCCTACCTACAAGCTAGTGTGGTGTAGTGGTTAAAACAATGAACTGAGATGTGAGAGATTTAGGGTGCATCTGCACTGTAGAAATAATGCCGTTTGACACCACTGTAACTGCCATGGCTCCATCCTACAGAATTCTGGGATTTACAGTTTTGTTAGGCCCCAGCACTCTCGGGCAGAGAAGGCTCAAGATTTTGTAATACTACAGATCCCATTCCATAGGATGGAGCTGCAGCACTTAAAGTGGTATCATACTGCATTATTTCTATGGAATAGAAGCACCTTTAGATTCAAGGCTCCACTCATGAAATTCCCTGGGTGACCTTGGACCAGTCACTTTCTCTCTCAGCCTGATCTACCTCACAAGGTTGCTGTGAAGATAAAAGGGGAAAGAGGAGAGCTGTGTAGACCCCCTCTTGAGCCTGCTAACAGAAACAAGGGATATAACTGTAACTAATAAATAAAAATAAAGGCATATTTACTAACTGTCTTTATTCTGGCATATAATGCAATGTAATGCATTAATATACAATACTATCTATAGCCAACATACAGGGTGTTTGAAAATTATCTTTACATTTTTAATTCCATATAGAATTGAAATTGTAAAAATAATTTTTGAATATCCTATATTAACAGCTTTTTTAATATGGTAAAAATACACTTTGCACAGTCTGCTTTATTGGATACTTTGCAGATCTTGGTTTCACACCCAAATGATTATAAATTATAAAGCTGAAACATGGAATCTTCTTTAACATTCAGCATGACGCTAGTCTGCATTGTCATTTGTCACAGACTGAAGGTTGCACAATTTCCTCTGCTTGCCCATTGCAGTGGAAAATAAACAAAGAAGGACTACAGGAAGGGTTTCATATCATTCCTCAAAGTTGCTGCTACAGTGCAATATGACTATTGCATCCCCTTCATAATTGAATGAAATTATACAGCATTGCTCACCAATGAAGCTTAGCTTATTTTTATGATGATACAGGAGCCCAAACCTCATTGTGACAGCAGCTAATTTGAATTATGTGTGAGATACCAAGTCTGAGAAGAGAAATGTATCACTGTGCCCTACATAACCAAAAGAAACTCTGTGAATCCAGTAGCCTTTTATTCTACAATGCCTACTCCCATAGTAAACCCCCTTATGTCCAAATATTTCAAAATGATGCATAACAATTCCAAAACATGCAAGCTAGGATCACATTTGTTCATGGCACCAGTAGAACTATGCTGGTGGGACAGAGATGGCAAGAGGAGAAAGACCAACAGTGATGTGGCTGTGAAGGTTGTGAGGCATTAGAGAGATGGACATCTCAGAGCCGGCAAGTTATGGTTAGAATCCAGTTAGGGACATACATGTGTTATGTGTGATATATATGTGTGTCTGCAGCCCTTTGCACAATGTCCAGCCACCGCCACCACTACCCATGAGTTTCAAGTTGCTGTCTAGGTATATCACTAACTTTCACTGCCCATGATATTGTAGAATCATAGAATCGTAGAGTTGGAAGAGACCATTAGGGCCATCCAGTCCAACCCCCTGCCATGCAGGACGCCTCAATCAAAGCATCCCTGACAGATGGCCATCCAGCCTCTCTTTAAAGACGTCTAAGAAAGGAGACTCCACTACACTCCGAAGGAATGTGTTCCACTGTCAAACAGCCACAGACAGATGACCTAGACTATAAATGTTCAACCTTTCGAATACAAAGATATACCAAGATGTCCAGAGTTATTTACTGAAAAGCAAGCTAAGCCTCCAAAGGCTAAACTAACCATCCTACATTGTTCAGGAATGAGGGGTACAAACAGTAAATGTACTTAATATTCCCCAAACTGCATAGTCAGGTAAACTGAGTGCAGCAATTGTACAAAGAAAATCATAATATGTGCAAGCTAATTTTATGTCAGCAGAAAACCAGGTAGGCCGTTACTGTTATAAGTCAATGAGAGACCTTAAAATAATCAAGGGGGAGCAATATTAAGGCTACAAGCAATATTCATTGTCAAAAGACTATATAGGAGGTGTCGTCTTTATTTTCACACAAATAGTTACAGCTTTCAACATCAGTTCCTACATTGTGTTTTGTGTGGGATCTTGTTAGTGAAGGAAAGATATAAGCCACAATCTTGTTCACTGAGTTCCAAGTCTCGTGCATATTCAAGCCCCATAGGCTTGAATGGGGCGCATGCATGCGAGGTGTGCACCATGGGTGCATGCCCCATTAAGGTTACCCCCCCCCCCCCCCCCAGATTTCCAAGTCCACAGATTTCAAGTCCGTGGACTTGGAGGGGCGATTGTACTACTAAATCTTAGCAGTGCTATGGTCACTTTGGATCAGCTCAGATTGTGAGGTTTTCGATTTCTGAGGCATCTTACAAATGCTATCATATTTTTAAAGATGCTGCAATTAGTAGTATCCCCAGAGGCTGTTGCCAGAAATTATGAACTTTGCTCAACAAATAGGATCTCATTTTGGGACCATCAGATACTATCTAAGAATTAAGTAATCAGTGTGATATCATTGGAAAACATAGTATGTTTATAATTGTGCTACTATGACAGTTTCAAACTGCTTCCAGAGCAGCAGCAGCAGCAGCAGCAACATGGATTTGATTGTGTTTTGTAGTCGCTTTTTACTCTTGTAAACCATTTTACAATAGAATGAGAAGCAGTATACAAATGCTTAAAAAATAAATATAATCATAGAAATAGTACAATTGTGAGACATAACATTCTTTCCCCCTCAAAATAACTCAGCACTCTGTTGCGGATCCATTAAAAGTGTTCCACACTTAAAACTAGGTTACTTCACAGGCAGGGAGGAAATTACATTATGGAAACATTCTCCAGGCTGATTCCATCTTGATCACATTCTGCATTGAAAAAGATTGAAACACGTACCTGTACATGTGTAGGAAAAGCCCCATTTCCATCCCCAAAGTCCTCAGGGATGGAATGCTCCCAAATGAGTAGATTTAAAAACAGAACACCATGGATTTCTTGTTTTACCCCTGATCCCACAACTTTGTGCCCTGCACCTCTGGAAAATCTCCCAAAACTATCAAAACAGTGAGCACCATAGGGTAAACTGTAAGCATGCTCAATGGTATCTGAGAATCTTGACTGGGGAGGAGGCATAAATGCAGAAAGGAGGGGAACTAAGTATTGTGCAAGAGGATACAGGCCAATGTGAAGTAACCCAGCTTTAAGTCTGAAACACTTTTTAATGGATCTTCAACAGAATCCTGAACAGGAACACTTCAAAGTCCAATGTTTTATTCTAAGTCTTAATTGTGTCTTTCCAAATGAGGACATATGGGTTTCATCTGGCATTGTTTTTAATCCTCTACTGTTATAACAACCTTCATTGCTTTCAGCTACATTTCAGTTTTAAAAAGCAAATAAACACTAGTCTCTGAAATGTCAAGGTAGAGTGCTCTGGCATCAAAAAATGTTTAGGCCAACCTATTCCACGCAGCTTAACACTCTCTCCCAAAAAGCCATTTGTTGAAGCATCCTACAAATACAAAACTCCATCATTCTCAAAATCTAGACTCTACCCACAGACAACATCAAGGCCAATATCAGATTCTAAGGGAAGTGTGGAAATCTATCAAGAAAGAGGAAGGCGGGGGGAATCCACTCCAAATGACAAGGAGTGGTAGAGGCACCTTAAGCTAGCAAGGGTGTATTAAAAGTTTGGCACAAAAGCTTAAGAATATAAATGCAGTTGTCTGTCAGACAAAAGAGCATAGCTTCCGATGTTGTCAGTCATGTACTACTGAGAACTACAAAGTTTCTCAGTGAACTGGTTAGAGCCCAAGAGAATTCACCGGAAAGGAAATGCTGAATGAAGAAATGCCAAGAAGGTAGTGAAGCGTGCAAGACTTGATATATGGAAGGAGGGTGCTTAAGCCCAAAAAGGTCCAAGAAAGAAATATAATTTTCAAAGTGCTTCTTATGTGCAAACAACCCAATTGCCTGCTCTGAGCATGGCCTAATCCCCTAAATATTTCAAATGCCAGTCTTCAGTTTTGCCAGGGCAAACGCATTTTCAAAGTTATATTGCAATTTCTTAAGTTTTATGGGAAGCTGTTAAGAGAGAATGGAAACAAAGGAAAGATCCTTTCAGGTTTTTATGACAGACTGCACACATTGTTTTATATTCAAAGGAAATGGATATCCCTTTTTTCTACCACGTACGGTAATGATACCCAGGAAATGGTTACCTCAGACAAATCCATTTCAAGCCAAGGATGCCATTTTCCCCCTTCTTTTATATTAAAGTGAGTCTCTGAAGATACTTTCTTCATTAAATAGGTTGACATTCTTTGGCCATGTTGAAACGTAGAGGTATAGAGCCAACATCATATTGCTGCCTGCAAGAATTATTTATGAAAGCATCGGTGAAAAGAAAATACAGATCGCATAAATAGCCTGCTTGGCTTAGAAACACTTGGAGGTAGAGAGCAGACATTGTTGAAAAAGATTTAGAATGCACATCTCTTCTGTATATTATACATTTTGAGGTGGAAAGGTGACTTATTATTGCTCTTCCTTTGTGTAATGAAAGCATGGGAAAGAAAGGCACGCCATGGCATCAAACAACAAGCGGGTGCTGGGATAATGCTTTAATGTAAAGCAGGTGTGAAAAGCATGTAGTCCTTCAGACGTTGTTTGATTACAATTCTCAACAGTCCTACCATTGGCTATGTACAGTTAAGCTTTTGGGTGTTGCAGTTCAATCACATTTGGAGAGCCACATCATTCTCATGCCTTGAGACATTCTATAGCATGTGTATACACTCTGGTGTATACATGGAATTCCACAGCCATACAGTCTTCCTTATGTATTTCCACAGAGAAGCCAGCTTCCTCCCACCCATCCACCCACAAGCACAGAAGCATGCCATGCAGAGTCGTCTAGTCCACTGAATTGGAACAAATAGTTTGATTATCTTTGGTCAGGAAAAATCCAAAGAGTTACACCCCCCCTCCCCGTTGTCTATATAGGAGAGCCATCATGGTGTAGTGGTTTGAGCATTGGACTAGGATTCTTGGAGACCAGGGTTCAATTCCTGCTCAGCCATGAAATAGGTTGACATTCACTAGTGACCTTGGGCAAGTCACATTCTCTCATCCTCAGAGGATAGCAATGGCAAACATCCTCTGAAGAAACTTGCCAAGAAACTTCTATGACAGGTACACCTTAGGGTCCCCATAAGTCGGGGATGACTTGAAGGCACGCAAAAACAACACATTATCTATATAATGTGGCCATTTTTTTTCATGCCAGACTGCAAAATGATACTCAGGGTACCCCAAACATTTTAAAGCTTGAAAATTTCCCAGACAGGCAGGACAAAGTGTATATCCACATGGCACAATTAGTTTCATACCATTGTAACTACCATGGCTTCATCCTATGTAACCCTAGGTTACATGTAGTTTGGTGAGGAACATAGAATCTTCTGCTACATAACTTTTGTGATGAATTCCTCTGAGCTACGGACAGGAGTTCTCTAGCAGAAAATTCTAAGGACTTCCCCAAACTATAAATCCCAGAATGGCATAGGATGGAGTCATTGCAATTAAAGTGCTATAAAACTGCTCTAGCTGTGCAATGTGGATACACCCAATCTTCCATGCACGTGATGGGGCACTTCTATGTGCTTTACTCTAAAGCAGCTTCCCACAGTATAAGAGTAGGCAACTAGTGACACTTTGGATCTTGTCTAACTGCAGTTCTTATCATCCTTCACCATTAGGTTTGCTGGCTATCGCTTATGGGAGTTGGAATCCAGAGGGCCACAAATGGCCAATACCCGACATAGATCTCAAAGCTGATTCTGATGTATGGATTCAGGTAGTATTTTGATTTTCTCATGCTTTGTGGAATTTTTTGAGTGAGTGAGTGAGTGACATAACTAGACAAATCTAGATTAGGAATTTGAGACTTCATAAGAAAATAACTAACTTTTCTCTTCTCCTCAACCATGCCACTTCCATTACATGCTTGACAACTACTTCTTTGTTGTCACTGTGTTATAGCAAAGCAAAACAAAAACTCCCTGCTTGCACATTTGATTTAATAAATAAATACTCTGAGCATGTGCAGTTTTGTAAAAAAAAATCACATCACTAAAAGCACATGAACAACAGTGAGTCTGCTTCTGCTTCTCTCATAGTAAAGATACACTTTCTTGGAGAAAAAGCACCATTTAGTTGTACAAATGAACAACATGCTGAAAGGTTTCTTTTTTAAAAAAAAAAGGTAGCCAAACCATCCTTAAATATTTGAATGGATGTCATGTAGAAGATGGTGAGCCTGCTTTTCTGCTCAATAGACCAAGAGGCAACAGATTCAAATTACAAGAAAAGAGATTCCATCTAATCATTAAGAACTACTTCTTTACTTTAAGAACTGTTTGACAGGAAAAGAGACTGTCTCAAAGACTGGTGAACTCTCCATTTCTGATGCTCTTTAAACAGAGGTTGGATGAGCTTCTTTCAGGAGTGTTCTACTTATATATTCTTGCATGACAAGGATTTGAGCTAAATGGCCCTTGCACCTCTAAGGCTGCCTTTACACTGCAGAATTATTGCAATTTGACACTGCTTTAACTGCCATGGCTCTGTGTTATGGAATTCTGTGTTTTATATTTTTGTGAGCTATTTAGCCTTCTTTGAAGCTTTTCTCACTCACTTTCGTCCCTGATCTGGGCACGGGCAGGGCACGCACACACAGTCGAGGGAGAACACATTTTATCGCATGCTGCACTGTACTCAAGCCGGCCCCATGCCATCACCCGGCACCAAGCTGGCCCCAATCAGGGCTCAGGTGCACGATTTTGCTTCAATGGAAGCTTTCCAGCAGAGCAAAATCACGCACCTGAGCCCTGATTGGGACCAGCTTGGTACCAGGCAATGGCATGGGGCCGGCTTGAAGACAGTGTGGCATGTGATAAAATACGTTCTACCTCAGTCACACGCATTCCCTGCCCATGCCTAGATTGGAGACAAAAGTGAGTGTGATAAGCTTCTTTGTCAGAGAACACTGGTGCTACAACAAACCACAAATCTCAGGGTTCCATAGGATGGAACCATGACAGTCAAAGCAATGTTAAAGTGCACTAATTCTGTAGTATGGCAGCAACCTAAGATTTTATGATTCTTTGTATGTTCGGATGGTAACTGAACCATACAGTCAGCAAGCCAGTCAGCCAGCTGCCCCTTGACTATAATACATTTCCAAAAACAAGAAGAAAGAAAAATTACAGTCCGTGGCCGTCTGAGCAAGCACCAGTTCATTTTGTTGCCATCACCTGCCACACTTTGGGAGACTGTTTGGCAGCTTCCTTGGGCTTCAGGTTCTTGGATATCCCCTGGACATTGGCAACAAAGCCCTAGTGGTTTTAGGAAACATCTGAGATTTTTCTTCACTTTGCCTTTGTTATGGCAGTGATCAGGCCTAGCTAGGAAGAGGACGAAATTAAAATCTGAAAAGTCTAGCTCTGGTAGGTTTAAAATTTCTGTGTTATAAGAGGCATGTTAATAGCTTTGGAATATTTGCTTAATGTTTGGATGTATTCTATCAAGTCCCTTAGGCAGAGGTTAGAGGGTTTTTTCTCTCTCTCCTTTTAGTTTTTTTTTTTTTTTTAATCATTGCATGGCTTCCCCCTTGTTTCCCATACACAGCCTACCTGCTTAGGTCACAGCTTCAAGGAACAAAGCAAAACTGTGTCTCTATAGTTCTGTCACTTGGATACATTGCGGGAAAGCGCCTCTGGATGGTGACTGTAGGATTTTTGAGTTTTCATGGCATCACTGCTAAAAATAACATGACATAAAATTCCTGCGGGTGGCAAGTTCCCAGCAGGCATCTCTGCATATAGCAAAGTTACCCTGCAACTGTGCTAACCACCAAGCTAAAGTAATTGTGAAACACAGTACGGTATGAAACTGGTGTATCTGTGAAACTCAGCAGAACAACTGATGACAGTTTTTAATTCTCTCCAGCCATGTCTGAAATGTAATCGCCATATAGCTCTCAGTAGATGCTGCAAACGTGCTCATCAAGTTAACTGGGCTCCTGTGTTTCAGTATCTGGAAACACACAGCTTGGGTGATATGTTGAAAGAGAGCCGGTGCCCTCTCCCCCTCTTTCTTCCAGGAAAATGCCTGCTAAAAGGCATATGTTGACAGATCACATCAGAGTAAAGGAAAAAGGCAAAGCAGATTTGTTCCTTTACCATCCTCCCCCCTCCACACACACACACACACACACACACACACACACACAATATTTTGTTTCAGCTATCCAGCCTTTAGTAACGAATATCAGAGACATGCAAGGAATCCAAGGTTTTTCAGTGAAGTAATGAGCTCACTAAGCTGTACTCTCAGATATAGGCAAGGGTGCCCTTCAGATACTAAAACAGACTATCATGTTTTCTACAATAAATAACCTCCCATGGCAGTGGGCAATGTTGTCACATTTTTAAACAGAAAACAGCCTCAAGACACAATAAACAGAACTGGTAAATATTTCTTGATTCCTTTAAATGTATACGACATCCTTCCCCAACCTAGCACTCTCCAGATGTGTTGGACTATGACCCCCCCCTATTGTTCTCAACCAGAACATAGCTGAAATGATGGAGTTTGTAGTCCAGTCCAGTACATCTAGAAGGCTCCAGGCTGGGGAAGGCTAGTATAAGGAAACACTTTGGGGACAGTTTTGAAATGGGAGAGATCTCTGTCCAAGGAAATATACTTCTTCTGCTTCTCTTATACCCCAAAGTGCACAATGCTGTATTTGAGGACTATGTCAGACTCCAAATATTCACTTTCTTCAATAGACTGGCCTTTAAGGAAGCACATTGTGCTGCAGGGTGAATAACAGAATCATAGAGTTGGAAAAGACCTTCTACATCCCTTTCACATGTACTGTTGTCAAGCCCATCCTATATCTACCTTTCATTTTTTTTTCACCCTAAATCTAGTAGCTTACATTTCTCCCTGCTGAAATTCATTTTGTTAGTTTGGGCCCAGCTCTCTAATCTGTTAAGGTCATTTTGAATTTTGATCTTGTCCTCTGGGGTATTAGCTACTACTCCTGATTTGGTGTCAATCTGCAAATTTGATAAGCATGCCCTCTATTCTCTCATCCACATCACTGATAAAGATGTTGAATAGCACTGGGCCCAGCACAGAACCCTGTGCACCCCACTGGTAACTTCTCAGTATGCCCAGACCCCTAAGTCACTTCTCATAGAGCATGGTTTCCAGATCTTTCACCATTTTGGTCACCCTCCTCTAGAAGGGTCACTGCTTATGTAAGGTGATGCTAGATATCTTCTTATTCAATCATATGAAAAATGCAAGTAGGAAAGTCACCCTGTCATTATGCCTCAGAAGCTTTCCAGCCATAACCAGTGAGGTATGGTTGTAAAGCAGTCTTGGCCAGAACTACGCAGTAGTGACTAGGGCCAGATATCTATCTATCTATACACACACACACACACACACACACACACACACACACACATTGTGAGGGGGGGAGAGTTTACATTTAATGAAAACTTGCCAGATCTGTGTTTTTTCCAAATCTATAAGTGAACCAGAATGGAGTTGGAAATCAATATTCACATTTCTTTGACTTTTGCAGTGTAGTTCACCCTTTAAAAATCATGTAGAAAAATTAGATTAAAATGTGGACAAAAATGTAAATCAGTGGGGAAAATGTCTACAAAATGTGTTTAGTAGGAAAAATTCACTAATTGAAAATGTATATAGTGTATTAGCAAATATGCATGTAAATATAAGCTGTTTTTCCCCACTGCAAACAGGTGGAAATAGAATGGAACAAATTTAACATTGGAAAAAAGAAAATGAGTTAATAGAACTTTATAGATTGTTTCATTCCCTGGAGTATCCAAAGGCATAGGGACATAATCTCATTAGTGGACACTGTAAAAAAAAGTTATACATGAAGCAGAGCAGTACAAATCCATAGTTGCTGGCTAATTCAGCCATAAATGGCCCCATGATGCCTCTCAGTACATGGGATACTGGGGTATTAATATTGTGTGTGTTACTGGGTGCGCATGAATGTGTGTGTGTCTACAAGTTGCTTTTTAACTTATAATGACTTCATTAATTTAATAAAATCTTCTTAGTCAAATAATACTTAAAAGTGGTTCTGGCAGCTTCTTTGTCTGAAATACAGAATACAGTACCTGGTATTTCAATGGCAGTCTCGAGTCCAAGCACTAACCAGGGCTGACCCTGCTTCGCTTCTAAGATTTGGTTCCAGGATTTGGTACGTACAATTAGGATGTTCAAGCTCTTTCTGTCATACCTGACCCTCTGGAGTCAGAAGACTCAAACACAGAGTAGTGAGATTCCCAGGAATTTACAGCTCCCAATGATGGTGGCCTCCAAGTCCAAGGAGCTGGTGGCTGAGGCACTGGGACTAGTCCCAAGCAAGAGGTGGCAGATGTTGAGGGTGTACGTCTATCCTTTGAAGACCATCAAAGAGATAAGGAAAGACTATGTGGCTGTCAAATGCTTCAGATACAGCCTCAGATGGCAAACTGAGCATAGCTGAAGACAAAGAGGCTGCCCAACAGAAGATAGGTCACTAGGGCTACATCCACACTACAAATAATAATCCAGGTTGACACCATTTTAACTGCTCAGTACTATGGAATTCTGGGGTTTGTAGCTTTGTGAGATATTTAGCCTTCTCTGTCAGAGAACTCTGGTGCCATAACAAACTACAATCCCCAAAATTCTATAGCACTGAGCCATGACGTTTAAAGTGGAGTCAACCTAGATAATTTTTGCAGTGTGAATTCTGCCTAAGTGAAAAATGAGCCACAACAGCTATGACTATGGTAGTGTGGTATATAGCTGGGATCTGTGGCAGCAAAGGGCCTACCAACACAAATGAAAATGGATCTTTAAGGTGCAGTCAACCTTTGTATCCACAAATTATGCACCCATGACCTGAACCATTCATGTCTTGAAAATAACCTCCCCCCAATTTTTATTTTTTTTTTTACAAAAAACCAACCTTGATTTTGCCATTTTATATAAGGGACACCATTTTACTATGCCATTGTATATAATGGGACTTGAGCATCCATGGATTTTGGTATTCATGAGGGGGCCTGGAAACAAACCACAGCAGATAACAAGGGCCCACTGTATAATGGTTTGCTGATGCTTTTTTAAAAATAAAATCTGGAATAAAGATGTTTTAAAAGAACATTTAAAGTGTAATACTACACAGGATAGTTGTATCTGACATTGTAGGGTACAAATATAATGCTTAACAGGCAGCTGTTTCTGGAACAAGAACATTTGCTAAACCACAATCAGCCATTCACAACTGTCATTATCTTATCAAGGTCTCTAGTCCAAATTGCAGCGATATGGCTGTTCTCAATAGATCTGCAATAGCCCAGAAATGAAGATGTCATATCCTTTGGCTTGATAGATAATAAAGTGTTCTCAGCAGTTTGTCAGGCTCTCGGTGTCAGTAGCTACATGGTGAAATGCTGAGCAAGTCCATCATTTTGGCCGGGAATATACCCATTTGCTTCAATACTTCAGGAGTTCAGTCTGGATATACAGTGTTGTAATGCAGACAGCTGTCAAATTAGTGCTACCATGAAATTCATCTTGAAAAGATTTAAGGGTTGGGATTTCTTATTACTCATCTCAATGGATGATGAATTATTTAATATCTTTTCACACAATTTACCAATGAGCCCAAGTTGTAAGCTACAAGGTAGCTACTCTCACCATGGTGTCCTCTAGATGTGTTGAATTAATAACCAACAGATATTGTGGATGATGTGGATAATGGGGCTTTAGTTCAGCACATCTGAAGAGCAGCAAGTTAAGGAGTGCTGCTGTAGGGACTGCAAAGAACAATCCCAACCCTGAAGGCATTCAGAACAGACAGGTTACCTGAGACAAGCTTGATACATTCAGAAACCAAAGGTCTACTTTATAACATTAAGAGATTTTCAGCTGTTGTCGATCTAGGTAGTCAAATGGTTAAAGCAAAGAAATAATGGGTTACAAGTAACAACATTAGGTGTAATGTTACTTGAGGGGGGATGACAAGGACATAACAACATCCTTCTTTTCATTTTATTGTTAACACTAACATGCCATGGGTTTTTGTGGTGGGAAGCATCATTTTTTAAATGTTGTTTTGAAGGAACATTTGGAATGTTTTATGGCCGTTTTTTCTACATTTAAGGTCATTTTAAAAGTAATTACTTTTTAAAAGAATGTGTTAATACCATGTCCACCACCAATAATGACTAACAATACTTTCTAAAAGGCAATGGATAACAATAATGCACTAGCTATTTTCAGTAAAGTTTCCAAGTTCTGTCAGTGAGCTAAAGAACTACATTTTAAAGTTGGAAGGAAAAATAAATGAAAGGCTTTTTTTTTTTACAAAATACATTGTTTGGAGGAAAGAATACTTGTAGGCTGTTATCGGTGCTTTGCTTTATTTTTTAAAGAGATTAATTAATTAATGTTCTCTCATATGGATAGCACAAGAGGGAAAGTGGCTGTTTTTTTTTCACTGAAGAATTCAATGACGGTGAATTTAACTAACACGCCATTTTTTAAAATTAGATTCCAATAAGCATTTCCTCCAAGAAACTCATAAATCTCCACACTCCTTTCTTATCACTGCAAAACACCTGTGAAGTAGGTTAAACGGCTGGTATTTTAACCATTATACAAAATTAGAACCCAAATGTCACAGTTGTTGCTAGTGTGGGAGAGAAGGATTTGTGGTCACCTAGCCCAGGGATATGATAGACATTATTGGGGCCCCATCCCTGGAGAAAGCAGCATATAAATTAATTAAATAAATAATAAAATAATAAAATAATGCTAGTGCTGAGCTAAAATGAGGATAGTTCCAATGAACCTAAATTCTGGGAGATTCAGACAGATGAAAGTACCCAAAGTTTGCTATATCACGAGGCACAGTGAGGCAGCCATTGCAGGCAACAAATGGCTACATTGTCTAGTTATTAATGCATTTTTTCTTGCCAAAGAGACAGCAAGCCACTGGTGGGTTTTCTATCTCATGTGCAAAATAACTTGACTTGACATAGATATGATATGAACCTTGGCTTTGATAGGTGTGGGTTATTTAATCTACTGCTTGGTCTAAGGCTACATAGTTTATTCAGCCAACCCTGGAAGTTGGTCTTCATAAATTGTATAGTTACAATAACAGAATTTGCGTACACAGTGTGTACCAGCAGCTATCAGTTTAGACAGCTTGAAGAGAAACTTAGGAGATTTTTACACTTGGGTTTTAAAATGTGGCTTTGTCAGTACTTACTGCATGATGCTGCCTTTGACCCATAGCTGATGCATCCTCCAAGCATAATTCGGGCATGCCTTTTCATTGACATGGGAAACCTGTCAATGACCTCATAATTGCACTAGTCCTCAGGTGCAAAACATTGCTGCCAGGGCAGTTGTGATGTTGGCAATCACATATTGTCAGTGTCTCCTCCTCTTCTCCTGTCCCCACAAGGCATGCTTGAGTTGAGCATAGGGCAATGAGGCATGGTTAAGGGGGGAGTCAGGAAGTGAGCATAATGGTGGCAGGAGGCCCAGTTGTGTGAAAGTGTGTTTGTATATACTCCTGTGTTTTTTTTTCAAATGACATGAAGCACCTAAACCAGGCTGTACAGGCTAATGGTTACTCCAGCTCAGACATCAGGATTGCTGCCAGACCCAGAAAAAAAACCACAGGAGTGAAGACAAACAACACACACACTCCAAGGGAAGGTATTTCTACCATATATCAAAGGAGCCACAGATAGAATAAGGAAACTGATGACCAGCAGACCTACCAAGAAAATCCAGCAAATGCTGCACTCAGCGAAGGACAGGAAAGACCCTCTCACAGCCGCAGGGGTTTACCACATACTGTACAGGTGTGGACAAGTGTACATAGGGACCACCAAACAAAGTGTTCAAATGTGAATCAAGGAATATAAGAGATACTGCAGACTAGACCAGCCAGAAAAATCAGCAGTAGCAGAATATGTTATAAACCATCCTAGGCATAAAATGCTGTTTGAAAACACTGAAATTCTGGAGCATACTCATATCTATGAGGTCAGAATGCATAGGGAAGTCATTGAAATCTACAAACGCCTGGACAATTTCAACAGGAATGAAGAAACCCTCAAAGTAAACAAAGTTTGGCTACCAGTCCTGAAAAGCACCAAAATCAAGAATAAACTCTTCTAGAACATGGCCACATAGCCTGAAAAACCCACAAAAATCTAAATGCCAGCCGTGAAAGCCTTCAGCTTCACAATGTATTCATGTTATATAACCTCTTCAAATGCATATCTGAAGGCACATTCCAATGTCCTTTGCCCAGACTCTACTGTTTTCAATGGGATGTGCAACTATTGTATTTAGTAATCAAAATATTTATCTTCCAGATTATACCCAATGAAGACCCAGCATGGTGTACTGGTTTGGGCTTTGGACTATGACTCTGGAGATCAGGGTTTGAATCCCAGCTTGGTCATGAAAACCCACTGGGTGAACAGGAAACCACCTCCAAAGAAATTTGTCTAGAAAACCCCATGATAGGGTTGCCATATGTCAGAAACAATGTGCAGGCACACAACAACTATACCCAATGATCTCAAGACAGAGTATAATAAAATCAAAACAATATTGTCCTAATACATATTGTCCTAAATCAATTAGCATAATAAACAACAGTAACAATTTTAAAGCATTAGAAATATAGGCTGGGAATCCATTGGTTAGTCAGAAGTAGAGAAGGCTCATTGAATCAACTGTTGAACGGTGATTCAATATATAGGTAAATCCCAGTGTGGAAAATTAGGGAATGTCTCTACTGCTGCTTGACAACATTAATTCTATGTACCATTATTCATCATGATGGTGCTTGTCAGACTGGAACTATCAGCAGTCCTAGACAGCATAGCCAATGTTGCAGAATACTGGGAGCTGTAACTCAACAACATCAGGAAGACCATATGATTCCTACCCCACTATACTACATGGCTGTGGAAGCTTTGGCCCTCCAGATGTTTTTGGGTTCCAGTTCTCATACAACCCAGCCAGCATGGCCAATTGAGGAGCAATTATGGAAGTCGAAGTCTTAAATATCTAGTGGACCAAAGATTATCCATCCCACCTAAGGACCTATCTGTTCTTTATCCCACTGTTTTTCATAGTTGTGGTTATCAGGGTAAGGAACAGCTGGGGAAACCTCTGGGGGGGTGCTTTAAAATATGACCGGCAGAAGTTTGTGTTTTTTTAAAGCCCAAAATTGCAATTTTGCCAGCAAAAATTTAAAAAGAAGTCATAAAAATTCAAAACAGCATTAGATATACCCCCATGATACTGTAACCAATCATACTGCATGCACAGTTCATCTCTTGCAGCAAGGAGAGAGATGTATATACATGTGCGAGTTATTTTAATGTGTGATTTCCCTCCCCTCCACTCTGTACCACTCAAAGTGGCAGGTTAATTTGGAGCAGATTTCTAGACCTTCATTACGATCTGCACATTTATTATGAAGTAAAATGACCACATCCAGTGGGCCCTTAAAACAGATTCCTATCAGAAACCACTCTATTATGAGATTCATGATTGCTGGGTTAGAAGATGGGACCTTTAGAAGCTCTACTTGGTCATTTCTTCTCAATTCATTTTTTTCTTTCCCAGAATGTCATTCCAGTCTTGAACTCAAGTGGCATGGCATGTGTGCCTTGTCTCAAACGTTTCTCGTAACAGAAAATTGATCACAGAAGAGAAATAACTGCAGCCCAGCAGGGGTTTCCTGTTTATCTCACAGGAATTAGCTTCTAACGCACTGTGCCAGAGTTGATATTTTACTTTCATTACATCTCATGCAAATCAGTTCCATTTACCACAGAGGACAGAATCTTAAGAGTGTTTGTTCTAAGATGAGTAAGTAAAGTTTCATAACACGATGTGCTCATTGATGTCCTAGTGCTGCAAAATGTAAATTATAAATATTATGTACACAGTATATGCAAGGCAAATATATGCAAAATGAAGGCACTGGTAGATTTACATACCATCTAGCTTTTCTAAAAACTCTAAAATAGAAATCTTGCCCTCATAATTTAGAAGGTCAGTCCTTCCAATGGGTCAAGTTTGGAGTCATTAGCAGATGCTGCAATGTAGTCATATTGCCTCAACTAAAAAAAAATTCCTTCTGTACCCCTACTATTCCCATTATTCTCCGCTGGTGTCCACGCCAATCCAGTCCTGAATATCTTAATTACAAGGTTGCTTAATCTTTGTTGGCTTTCTCCTCCTTAGTGATATGCCTAACTCTGTCCATTTACTTCTAGAATTTGCCTGCTCATCTCACAAGCTTCCAAAGTACTGTATATTCTCATGTATAAGTCTAGAAATTTTAGTCAAAAAATGGACCCAAGAAACCTGAGCTGGTAGGTACTGTACTTTAACTCTTTTTTAGAAAAAGGAATCATTCCCTGGTCAAAGACAAGAGTGTAATCTGTTCTGAAAGTACTAACCCGTCTCTACTCTCTCATTCATCCAGGCTTTAGGGTGAGCTCAAACAGTTATGCCTGCTGGAATTTTGAAAGTTCTTTAGCATTGTTTTTCTTTGCTTCATACTTTAGATGCTTTTTCTATGCTCCTAGTTTCTACACTTGACTTATCCATGGGTCATAGCAAAATCCATAATTTTGGCCCCCCAAACCTTCCTCGATTTATACATGAGGTTGACTTATAGTCAATTATATATGGTAGGTTGAGGCTAATTATATAACGGATGTGTTTGTCACTAGATCTTTGAAAACTTCTTTTTCCTACTTCCACTTGTAACTCACTCTCTGAGGAAGTGATTCGGTGGTTGGATTGCTAGTTCTCGGGGCCTGGCCTGAGTCTCCAGTGTTCGTGGGTCACCTCCAGTCAAGAGACAAAAGTGCAAATTCTCCAGTTTTGGTAGGCTCCGATCCAGGAAAGATGAAGGGGTACTGTGCAATTCTCCAAATTAGGAGAGCAGCAGCGTGCTGACGTTTGCAAGGCTTAATTGATTTGTTGCTGCAACTTGCATTAACTCACTAGAGAAACTCTCTAGAGGAACTATTTAACTTCTTCAATTCCTCCCAGTCATTGTGGTGCCAGGGCTTACCCTCTACTATTCTTCACATACACCTTCTGTCTAGAAGCAACATGGCTAGATTAAATGTTCCTTATCCCATCTCCTAAAGTAAGTGAGAAGAAATAATCCCCTTATTTCCCCTTGATCTTGCAACACCCTTTTAAAATAATATTTCTGTCTTAATTTCCAAACAGGAAAATATGTTCTCATGGGATGGATTGTTTTGGCTTGCAACTCTTGGGAACAGAAGCGCGGGGATTTGCCCCTTGTTGTCAGGATACCTGAAGACCATCCTATAAGGTCAGAGATCCCCCTGATTCAGATAAATAAGGATGAAAGCAATCTACCTTACAGGAAAGTTGTTGATCCTTCATAAACCTATCTAACTATGGGATGCAAAGTAGATGCATACTTTGACAGTTAAACCATATTTTAATATGACACTTCTGCCTCTTTGTCCAAGAAACACATCATGGTCAATGGGACACCCAATTTTATTTCTGAAACCTTGCCCTTGAAGACAAATTCCAAAATGCAAAAATTATGATAACTACATTGATGTGAGTCAGGCTAAGAACTGGAAATATATATGCACAGCCCTAGAATTCTCACTACATTTTTAAATCACTTTAGAAGGATAAGAAATTCTGCCAGCCTTTGAAAAGATAAAGGTCTGATCCAATGCACACACCCACAATTAAAGTTAATGGTATGTTAGGGTATACTTCACCTTTAGTTTAGCTCTCTAATTAATTCTTGTCCGCTGCTTGTTGGCTTTTATTTGGTTGAAACGTCTTAGATCCCTGCTGTTCTATTGTACTATCAGAGTTGGCCCAACACGTACAATTGTTTGAAGTGAAGCATAAGAAGATGCCCCATGCCTATTCCATGGCAGACTGATATATAATAGGGTAAAGCACCAAAGCACCTAAAGTGAGAGGGACCCAATTTAGGGGCCTAGGATGGGCATTGTGGCATATGCCACAATGCCTTCCAAGAAACGGGAGTAGTAGTGCTGTTTCCCTGCATCTGCTGCCTGTGGCAGGTGTCTTACTCTGCTTAATGTAGGACCAGACTAGTGTATTATGTTGTAAAATATGACAAAGGAGGTTCCTATCCTGTTCCTACAAGAATGAGGTAGTTTGCTTTTTAGCCAGTTGAAATTCTTGCTTTTCACAAGTATGCAATTACCTAAAAATGTAAAAGCTGATCACTGTTCACTTGAGCTTCCAAGTCTAAACTACAGCTTAGCAACTTCATAATGGAAGAAATTCATAATCCTCAGCACCACCTGGCAGTGATGGTAAAACATTGATCAAACATGTGCTCTTTTGATGGATTGTTTGGGGACTGACTGTCAGAAGCAGGCTCAGCACTTATGGTGAAGGCCGCATGAATAACACAAATCCACTCAAACTTATTTCCTCTTCCAATATTTGTCTTAGAAGCTCAGTAATCCTCATAATGTTATCAGATATAATATCCAGGGCATTAGCTATGTTTAGTACATGAAGGTATAGTAGACATTGGTGGGGTGGAACTGTTCTCAGGATAAAAGTGAATGCCCCTTTTTTTTTCCCTGAAAAGTGCCATCCATGTTCAATATGAAAAACCAGCCAGGTGAACAGCACAGGCATGCCTATATATACCAATGCTTAAGGGTTACCTTTAATTTTGACGTGGAAATCTCAGAATGCCCCAGCCAGCTACTGGCCATGCTTGTTGAGAGATTCTGGGAGTTATAGTTCAAAATGTAATTCTTCCAAGCTCTAGGTCTCTACTACAACATAACTGCCAACATTTCAGAAATTAAGGATCATTTGCACTGTAGAAGTAATGAAGTTTTACACCACATTAGTTGCTGTTGCTCCATCTTATGGAATCCTGGTGTCTTCAGTTTTAAAGACTCTTGAGCCTTCTCTGTCAAAGAGTGCTAGTGCCTCACAAAGCTACAAATCCAATGATTCTATAGAATAGAGCCATGGCAGTTAAAGTGGTGTTGAGCTACAATATTTCTACTTGTAGGTGCACCCTAAAACCAGAGCCACATCCCCTAGGCACAGAGGCTCCTGTCAAAGCAACCAACACCACTGTTGCTGTTTGCAACATGGGCATTCCTCTCTGACCTGCACCACTGCCATTTCTTCATCCTCCTTCCTCCAAGTCCTACCTAACCACAACTATTGCTCTTCAACCACCCAGTCACTCAGCTGGGGGAGCAGTGTGGGTCTGAAACTGGCTGGAAGAGCAGCACCACCAGCCTGAGGCAACAGTGAGGCATTACTTCTTGGCGTAGCTGGTGAAAGATCAGCTAGACCAGATGGAGGTGGCCACAGAGAAGACAGAGAACAAGGTGATGATTGGGCCTTTAGTTGTTGGAAGTGCAACAACATTCTGCACTGAAAGTTTTAATGCCTGAGAGTGGACAGTAGTAATAGTGTTAGATAGAATGAGTAACTTGCAATGAGCTCCCTCTCTGTCTCTCTATCCTGGCCCTCTCTGTGATATAAACTGATACTCTTAGGGCTGTTTCCATTCCTATTTTCATCCCAGACCTCTCTCAGATCTATCCTAGAGATATAGCGAGTTGAGAATAGTTCCCTGAGTAACTTTCATTTACATGTTCATTTCCATTACTTCTCCATTGACTCATCATTCAACAATTGATTGAATGGGTGTACTCTGGGAATCTTATCACACTTGACAAATCCCACATAGAAACAGGATTTTAAAAGTTGGGGGGGGGGGACAAATGTGGGATGTTTTTCAGATGCATTTGTACCAAAGAGCAATAATGCAAAAATAAAGCAATGGAAATTTAACAAAAACAACAACTACTAATTTTCGGGAAGCTCCCAAAAGTAAAAAGGTGTCGTTTTTGTTTACTTTCATTTCAATTTATTTCATGTCATTGCTCTTTGGAAGAAACGTCATCTGAAAAACAACCCGCATTTGCAGGCTTTCCCTACTTTTAAATCCCGTTTCTACCCAGGATTAATCTAGTGTGATAAGGTCCTTGGTGGAATTAACCAATAGGATTCCAGCCCCGGTGTGTGAGGGGTCTGGGTGTAGAAATGGTGCACCTCATCTTTGATGTTGCAGCCAAGAAGCTTCAAGTAAGATGCTTTTACTATTCTAGGGACATTTCAAATCCAATCCAACCTGTACAGCCTTCTTCTTCCCTTTAAATTTTGTAAAATTATTTCCCACATACTATTTCTCCTGACTTAATGCTAGCATTATTTCTTTCTTTTTACTTGCCTAATTCCTTCATTTTAGCTCATTTCTGACATCATGTCCTAGAGCTTGGAAAAGTTACATTTTCAGATTACAACCCCAGAAAAACCCAGGTGACAATTCTCAGAATCCACCAGCACACTGATCTCCAGAGTCATAATTCAATGCTCAACCATCACACCACATTTATAGTACTTTCAATTATGTAACTACGTAGCTGTAATCTAGCATTTTAGCTGATATTTCCAAGCTCCAATAAGAACATATGAAGAACTGTGCTTTTCAAAGGCCTATCTAGTCCAATATTCTGTTACTATTGTGGCCTATGATGCCTCTGAGAAACCCACAGCAGGACATTAATACATTATCTTTCTGCTCATGTTTCCTAGCAACTAGTATCCAGGGGCATAATACCACTGGTACTGGAAGTAATGTATAGGGTCCATGACTAAGAGCCATAGATAGCCTTATGCTGCATGAATCCATTAATCCCTTTTTAAAGGTTCCAGCACTACATCTTGTGGAAGGGTATTTCATAATTCAACTATATAGTGTGTGAAAAAGTACTTTCTTCTATCTGTCCTCAGTCTCTCATTATTCAACTTTATTAGATGACCCCATGTTTAAATATTATTACCAGAGAGAGAGAAATTTTCCCTCTCTCCATACCATTGAGAAGTCTAGGAGCCAAATAAAGAATTCCTTGGCACCTTTCTTTGGGCCATCTTGCCTTTCCCTACTGAGGGCAAAGCCCAGAATAAATGTCCCGTCTGCCCATAGATGTTCACCATTCACTGGCTGGATACACTGCCTCCCTCAAACACACACACACACACCAGCAGTAAGCATCTTTTCTTCCAAGTACTATTTTTAATCAGAACGTTTTCTTGAATTATGGATCCAAGATATAATTTTTCATTTTTACTTACCGAAGCGCTTCTTTCTTGTGACTGGGATAAGTGATGAGTGATTAGGATAAGTGATGATTATAGCTTTGCTAAAGTTACTCTTCTTACATCTATGGTGTGGCTGAATGCGAGAAGACAGGCACATCAATTATACTGAAGATTTCATTTTCAACAGCATCATTGGCCAAGATATTTTCTCCCCCTCCCCATTTACACACATCTCCTTCCCATCAAGACTGAATTTTGGGTAAAACTAATTTAGCAGTTTTGTAGTTGTCATCCTGAGATGTCCTTTGACAGCCATTACTGAGGGGAGTATCATCATCATCATCATCATCATCATCATCATCATCACTTTGACTTTCCCTCTAAGAATCCATAACTATCTTTTTGACCTCAGAACTATCTTTGGGGCATTTTAGACTGATGAATAATTTGCCCAAACCCACTGAGTATGTTTAATAGCTGGGCTGATCTAATCATGACACTTGACACTCAACATGATGCAAATAGGAAAGAATTCCTTGAGGTCAGCTCCTTCATGTTGTGGATATTGTTGGAACTGGAACGCAAATGATTCAGTAGATCCATGCCCTCTCCCTCCCCTTCTAATGTTACATTCTCAGCACACCTCATTTCTCCACATTCCCAACCTCATGAGATAGAAGGGCAACATTTGGATCGTAGGTGGCCCCTACCCATGTTGTGGTCCTGGGATTCTCCGGTAAGGTAACATGAGGGGCCTCTGTGAACCTTGTTTTGGACAAAAAGCTGCCTCCCTAATTTCTTTTAACACAATAGAATTGACATTCAGCCACTTCTAGTTTCCATTTGCAATGTTTGTGCATGGTTTTGTGTACAGGGTGCCCTCCATGGTGAGTCAGGGGAGACGGTCCCACACCTGCCAAAGCTGTCTGGCCCTGTGGAACCTCTACATAACTATGAAGTGCAGGGAACTAGATATTAGATCTCTTCCTCCATGATCAGAGCTGTGTCTCAAAAAGATTTTCACTCCTTCCTATTCTCCCCAGGGACTATCAGTCTTACAAACCATAGGCTTGGTCTCATAGGCTGCAATGCTATAACTACTTATCTGGTAGCAAGCCCCATTGAATTCAATAGGACCTAGTTCCATATGGATATGCATGGGACTACATACGTAAATTATTCAGGGGTAGTCATGTAGGCCCAGCAGCAAAATACAACAAAATCCAAAATCCACAAAGCAGTGCTACCTTTATTGGGCCAATAAGCATAAAATACATCATACAAGTTGTTGAGATAGGGTTTGAACCAGGGTGTTACCAGCTCACAATATTAGCCATCACACTGCACAAACTCACACATAACTCAAAAGCAGGATTCAAAAAGGAAATACCCATATTGAGACCCACTTTTCTACCAAATTGGTTGTATGTGAATCTTTCTTTTGAATGTCCCAGCCAGCCACTTTTTTTGAATTCTGTTTATACTGAGGTCCAGTAGCCTTGGATTCATATTTCAAGATGTGAAAATAGAAGCTGAGTTTGCTATAGCCTTTATGGAACAGAAACCAATCGTTATGGAACTGAGGAATGCAATGTTTGAAATTTTAAGGAAAGGATATTACTACTTTTGTACTTCCCTAGACCATGCAACATATAGAATACTTAATTACCAAAAGAAAACCCTATGTTCCAACTGAGAGAGTAACTTAATCAATATTGTTTACGCTCAAACCTAATTCACTTGTCTTACAACTCATTAAGTTTGAGATATTATTGATTCTTTTTCCCCCTCTAGTAGACAGCTTAGTGGCTAAATAAGTACATTTTTATATCTAGGGTCTTGGTTTGAATTTGAGCTGTAAACCTCCATCAAATGAGTTTGGTGAGCTCTTGCCATTCAGTTACACAATGTCCATGGCGTAATGAGAACAGAAATGCTCTCAAGAACCGGTCACTTGGAGACAAACCCAAAAAAGCCAAACAGAAATAACTCACTGGACTACTTGTGTTCTCAACCTTCTGAGAGGACCTAGATGGATAGTGAAATGAACTGTGAATTGATTTTCATTATGTTGTTCAGCTTTTCCATTTCCAGTCTCACCCTGTCTATGAATTTGGTCCACTGACCAAGACATGGATAAGAAAGACTACCTCAAATCATTAAGCCTTTGTTTATTAGATAAGCTGCTGCCAAGAAAGAAAAGTGAGACAAAATCACAGCACAAAACTTTATCTCTGCAAGAGCGTACTTTCTTTCCTAAGCATTGATCGGGGTGGGGAAAGTGTAATAGTTTTACAGCTTTATATGCCTCAAAATTGTCATTGTTATGACTCAGAAAAAAGGTAAATTGCCTCTCTCATTCAGTATTTTTAAAAAATATCTGTTTTTCAAAAACAGCAGGGGACTTCCAGACACCTTCCATCTATCTGTTTGTCTGTTTGTGGTATTATGGACATCCCAGCCCTCCCCCCCCCCCCCCAGATGTGCAGGTAACAATGGACCCCTAGACTAGTGCAGTTGCCCATTCTGGCCCAGTTGATCAACACTGTTTCAGTATTAATTAAATTAAATATAAAACCAGCCAGCCAGCCAGCCACAATTCCTATCTTTTGCTCCAGAAGGGTTTTTAAAAGCCCAAGGTCTTGAGGTTTAAATATGAAGAGTTGCTATGACAGCAGATTCTACAATTTCAGTGTAAAGAGGGCAAGCTGTTAAATGCATTCTCAGCATCTTCAGAAAATGACAGTTTAACAGTCAGAACAATTACACCAAGGCACTCTACATGGCAAACTTGAAGGAAGGGTAAAAGATGTATCTCGTATGCAACCAAACTTTATCCAAAGGTTGGGGGGAATCACTATTTTAGGTAGCAATTCCCCAAAATCCTAGCGGCACGGCTGGCTGGAGGTTTAGGGAGCTGTAGAGTAGGGAGCTGTAGAACTTTTCCAGGCGCTGATCTTGTCTTATTACTGTATAGTTTCTTCAGTCCATAACATTTCCCCTACTTTTTTGCAGGTTTCCTCCTATGTTTTCAGTAGTTAAAAAAGTCAAAAATTCAAGAAGCAGAAATTAAAATGTCTCCATCACATTGTGTCCATGCTACAAAAAGTCACCATTTGATAGAAGCGCCATCCTTTTTAAACGATAAGAGCCCTACTAAAAAACAAGGGGGTTTTCTTTGCAAGACGTTTTGAAGAAGATTTACTGTTGCCTTCCCTTGAAGCTAAGAGCATGTGACTTGCCCAATGTCACCTAGTAGGTTTCATGGCTGAGCTGGGAATCAAACCGTAATCTCTAGAGTTTTAATCCAGCACTTAAAACCACTATGCCATGCTGCTCTATGACTAATAAAAGATCTTTGAATTTTGAACTCTCTTTGAACACAAGGAAGCTGCAAAAGGTGCAGCATGCATTAGCAGCTGAACCATATTATATTCCTGCTTCACCATTTAGTGAGGCCATACCTCCTTAACTATAAAAGTGACTGAAAATATGCAGTTACACCCCATAAGAGTGTTGCCATCCCTCATTAAGTTGTGGTTATAGTGTAATGTAGTTATACTTTTATTATGGGGGGAGAATTAATTTCAAGAAGCTATCCTGATCTCCTTTGGCACGGAATTCCAGCCCCTGGGAACAGTGGCATCACTAGGGTTGGTGTCATCTGGTGCACAGGGGGGACTGTCTTGCTCCTCACCCCCACTTGGCCAGACCACCACACATGCACCAGCCTTCAGAGTCCTGTGTGGCAGCTGCTGCGCACATGGGACTCCAAAAGCACAGCTTCCTCCAGCAGCCACCACTACTGGAGGGGTGCAGCCTCTGGAGGGCCCACGTAGGGTCCAGTACGGCTGCTGGGCAAGTGGGAAAGTATCCTTTCTCACTTGCCCAGTAGCTATGCCACATGTATCACCCCACTGGGCAAAATACCCCTCTGGGGAGTCACCCGGAGTGGTCTGCACCCCTGCACCCCCTAATGATGCCACTGCCTTGGAACAGCCTCAAAGAAGGCCCTCTTTCACACATGTATGGCTTTGATGGTAACACAACAGAGAAACAGGCCTCTCTTGAAGATCTTTAAATCTAGGCATGCTTATATAGAAGAATGTGGTCTTTCAAATAGCCTGATTCTGAACCATGTAGGCTTTATGGGTCAAAATCAGCATTTTTTACTTATGTGTAGAAATGGACCAGTTAAGTTAAGAAGAGAATCCTATGTCTCCTTTAACTGGCCCCATTCAATAATCTGGGTGTTTTATCCTGTGCCTTGTCTGCACTGGTCAAGGTACTCTAGGGCAGCTCAAATGTTCCGGCCCCACAGCTACCCTGCCCCCCCCCATTACTTCAGCTTCCATCCCCGTGCCACTGGTCTCCCTGGCATGTCTGCTGCCATCATGGGTCACTTACTTCTGAGGTCAGAACAAGGCACCAACCAACAGGCACATGCTGGATGTCTCATTCATCTCAAAACAGGGGACCCATGGCAGCAGTGGATGCACTGGGTAGCCAGCTGCATGGCATGGGGACATAGGGCTCCAAGCCCTTCTGGAAGATCTGGAGTAACAGGTAAGTTTTTAAAATCCATTGTAAGTGTTATCTATATCAACTATTCCTTACAATCAAAGATATGCAGGAATACAATCAATATTAAACCATAACAATACAATGCATGAAAAGAATACAAATCATGAAAACAACATCAAATTATAATAGTAGGAATTCTCTTGAGAGCAAATGCAGACAAGAAAGATAAAAGAAATATATAAATCAGAGAATGATTCGAGGTTATGCTGTTTCAGGAAAAATGGTTTTATTTCAGTGAGGTACTACAAGGAAGTTATAGGCAAAGGGAAGAGCCGTCTCTGCTTTCAATATGCATAATATTTTATTAAAATGAATAAAAATATATATTTTTTAAAAAACTGAGTATGTGTGTTATGCTTATACACACTTCTGGTTTGGGACATACCAGATGTGGTCTGAACCACCCTCACCAGATCCAGGGTTTGGGCCATGTGTCACCTGAATAGGACAATGCCAGAATTTGGTGGGAGACCAAATTTGGTCCTTTTGGGCTGTGCAGACAAATACCTGAATGTGCTGATATCTCTCAACACTTTGAAATGCAGCCCCAATAAAGCATAGTATAGTTGTCCAAATTCCTTGCCAAGGCATGTTCTGTTCACTGTTCATTGTTTTAGAGAGAATTTCCCGAATTTGTTCCTGTTGTTTGGCTTATCTCATTCCTGAACTAAAGTGCCTTTTGAAAGAACCCACATTTTTTAAAAAAAAAAACCCTATTATTATTCTAAGCACTTTTATCATCTTTGGAGCATTTCTGTTCTTGTGCATCCTTCAGAAAGAAACAAACATGAATGGCCTAGCTATCACAGTGAACAAGCCTATGTTATATAAATGATTTCTATAAATGGCTGTATAAAATCTTCTATATTTCCACCCTTTTTTCTTTCTCGGCACAGTCCAATATCTTGTTTTATTTTTATATATGTGAGTGTGTGTAAATATAAAAATCTTGCCACTGTGTATTGAGTTGCTCACAATGACTTCTAGACTTTCCCCCATGCATGCAGCAAGAACCTGCCAATTTCTGTGAATATTCTAAATTATTCTTTCCATTACCACACACTGCCTGTATTGAATTTTTGTCTGCTATTATGTTATACAGTTTCCCATTTATTTGGGAGCTTTGTTTGCTGACCACTTCCTTTTTGTTCTGTGAAAAGAGAAAGCGAGAGAGCTGAACATTCAGTTGGCTCTCATTGTACCATTACTTTTGTATGACTTTATTATTTGCTTTTTAAATCTTTCTTTCTTTCTTTTTCCCACCCCAACAAGGACCATGCCATGAAATTGGATCTCCATGGGAACACTCCTACCTGGAGTGCAGACTAAACAGCAATATGGGCTAAGGATCCCTTAAACCTAACAGATTGGCTATATATTTGGGTATTTTTTAAAAATCCGTTATTATTTCTCACTATCATTTCTTTACTAATTTAGATCTTCTGACTTTTTATTTCACTCCCACTCCATATTCCACCCTAAAGTGTCCCAATACTCAGAGGGAGGAAATATTTATACAATTTCATTATTGCTTCATGCAAGGATTCAGTATTGAAGCTCAGGCTACATGCTTTCTTCTAAATGAGTGTATCTACAGCACACAGTTACAGCAATTTGATTCCACTTTAATTACAATGCTTTGCTTAGTTATTTATTTAACATCCAACTTTTCTCCTGGGATGTGCCACAAAGCAGCTCACATAGAGTTAAGAGAAAAGTATATTAAAAACCTATTTGATACATAGTTTGTTAAAATAATAAAATAAAATAAAAACAACCTCGTTTAAATTAAATTCCAACAGTTAAAACACATTAAATCATAGCAAAAAGATAAAAAATATAATTTGTTGTTGCTGTGTGCCTTCAAGTAATTTCTGATTTATGGCAAACCTAAGGCAAATCTATCATGAGGTTTCTTGGCCAAGTTTTGTTCTAAGGAACTTTGGCATTGCCTTTCTCTGAGACAGAAGAGTATGACTTTTCCAAGGTCACCCGATGGGTTCCCATGGCTGACCAGGGATTAGACCTTGGTCTCTTGGGATATTATTAGACAAGGGAAATTGCAAGTATAATCCAATGGCAATCCGAACGCAATCATGGGGTTTCATGTTATTGCGTGATAGACTACCACACACAATTTTGGGCAATGGGAAGTCAGTCCGAACGCAATCATGGGGTTTCATGTTATTGCGTGAGAGGTGATCACATGCAATTTCGGGCAATGGCAAGCTATTTTCAGGCAATGGGAAGTCAGTTCGAATGCAATTCGAATTCACGTAAATTCACTAAACTAGTGAATTCACGTGAATGCGTTCTGGCCCCACTTTCTTTTTATTCAAATTAAGAGAAATTCCGTGTAATAAACTCCTTGGACTCCTGGGCTGAATCTTTGCTACAGAAATAATGTAGTCTGGCCCAGCTTTAACTGCCATGGATCAATGCTATGGAATTCTGGGATCAGTAGTTTCTTGAGATAAATCTTCTCTGTCAGAGAGCTCTAGTGCCACAACTAACTACAAATCCCAGGAATCCACAACATGGAGCCATGGCAGTTAAAGCAGTGTCACATTGCATTATTTCTACAGTAAAGTTTCAGCCTAAGTTTAACTGTAAAACCACTATACCACACTGCTCAAAAAATACATATACAGTGGTACCCCGGGAAACGAATGCGCCGCCTTACGAAATTTCCGGGTTACGAAAAAAATCCATAGAAAAAAACTGTTCCGGGTTACGAAGGTTATTTCGGGTTACGAAAAAAATTTTGGTGCTTTTCGGCGCTTTTTCGCACGAAATCGCGGCTTTCGCTATTAGCGCCTATGGCTTTTTTCGGCTTACGAAGGATTTCGGGTTACGAACGTGGCGGCGGAACGAATTAAATTCGTAACCCGGGGTACCACTGTACTCCATTAAAAACATGTGTCTGTAAGTCGCCTCTTCACTTATCATGACCCCATGAATTTCATAGAGTTTTCTTAGGCAAGGAATATGCCAAGTTGGTTTTATCAGTTTCTTCCTCTGAAATATAGCCTACATCACATATTGCTGTTTAGTCTGCACTTCAGGTAGGAGTGTTCCCATGGAGATCCAATTTCATGGCATGGTCCTAGTTGGGGTAGAAAAACAAAAGAAAGAAGGAAAGAAATCCAAGTACTAACTATGGCGGGTTAGATGTGATCTGGTACTTTTAGAGTATTTAGGCCCACAAATACATTCCCTGTGGTTTTCTTATCTGTGGTTATTGAGATTTTTAGATGTACTGTAATGGAAATGGATAGATTGACTTCATACTTAAATGACAAATAAACCACAGAGAAGGAGGATATGTGGGAGCCATTAATGAGTTACTATAAAGAAAGGTTGTCATAGATCATACAAAACATTGAAGGTATAAAAATAAAGATTTTGATGTAAGCAGAAAGCAGCAATACGGCAAAACAACAAAATGTGTTTTAGGAAAAAGCACAGCATAGAAATTAAATGACAATATTAGTTTAATTGGGTTTTTTTTTTTTTTAGAAAGAGGTGGTAGAATGGGAATATAGACTTATTGGAGAGAAGTACTATAAAGACTGCTGTCATGAATTTTAAATCCAATATGATAAGCAGAAGAACGAGATGCGGAAGGTACAAGAATTTATTTTTTTATGTTAAAATAAAGGAGGTGTTTGTAAATAAGATATGAATAGAATATGAAATAAGATATGAACTTGGCACGAAACATGTTATAAAATATGATTTAGGCTTTTGTTAAGAATAATTATATATTGGGTTTCATGGCCAAGTGGGGAAATCAAACCCTGGTCTCCAGAGTCATAGTCCAATATGCAAACCACTATGCCACGCTGGCTCTACATACTTCATTAACAAACATACTCCATTGAAAAGATTATTTGGATACAGTAACTTAAAATGCAAAGGCCTGCCTAAATAAAAAGGCTTTGGCCTGCTAAAAAAAAATTGTCTTTCCAATTATTCATTCCTTCTCATGATGTGACCAAAGTAAAATGGCATCAATTTGATCATTTTGGCTTCCAAGGACAGTTCAGTCTTGATCTGATTAAGATCCATTTGTTTGTCTTTTTTGGCTGTCCACAGTATCCTTAGCACTCTTCTCCAGTATCACATCTCAAATGAACTGATTTTCTTTTTATCCATTTTGTCACTGTCCAGCCCTCAGATCTGTACACGGTTATGGGGAATGCAATACCTTGGAATCCTTGGCAGCTGATCTAGTCTGATCAATGTAAGTTGAATTTATCTGTAATGTCTTTCTACCTGCCTGTCCATTCAACTAGCTATGCATCTCATTTGACTAATCAACACTTATCTACTTGTCAAGGTTAGTCAAATTTTATCAACTGCCATTTTGACTGAATTACACTTCAACATACCCTCTTAACATTTTACAGGTGAAAACTGGAACATGTGGCCAAGCAAGATCAGAGTGTGGCAAGCTGGCAAAGGTTATTCATGAGGAAGAACACATAAGCTTGGAGAGGCTGCAGCAGTTTTCTTTTGCTTGAGCCTACTGGAAAGGGCAAGTTTGAGTCACCTCATTTCTTCCTCCCTTCCTGCTCAGTTAACTGAGTGCAAACTATTTGCAGCAATTGAAGTAAGCTGAGGATAGAGTTCTCATTTCTCAGATTTTAATAAATATATGTGACAATGCATATGTTAGGTGAAAATGCATTTAAAAATGCATGTGGCAATGAGAATGAAATTTACAAGCATCACAAGAGAAAAAAAAAACCCTGCCCAAAATGTACACATTAAGCAAACTAATGTTCCCAAGCTCATGGATCTTCGTCCTAAAAAACAAACAAACACTAAAGCTTATCCATAGTATATGTGTATTTTTTAATCTTACTTGGAATGTTTCCAGCTTGTATATTTGCAAATCACTCCTTGGAGTCAGATAAACATATTTTTTAAAAAACCAAAAGGTTAAACAACCAGACCCACTGCAGTAAGGCATCTTTTTATTATTTGTTTCTTTAGTGGTGCCCTAATGGGCTATTTTAATCTAAAGGGGAAAAAAGTCATTCCAATAGCTGTCAGGAGGAAGAAACAAGACTGGAATACTGAAAGATACGGATCTAATGCTTGTGATCTGTCTGGGATTTTCATTCACAAGCCAGTAGGCATATGCACATAGAGAGATGATAAACAGATGAATAGATTGATAGATGATAAGCATAGATATTCTTTCTCTGTATGTGTTTCTTTCTCACATACTCTCTCTCAAATATATGCTGCATATACAATCACTTAGATCCCAGTGTTAGTTATTATATGTAGGAGGCAAGATATAAGATGAGGATAACCCTTGATTTTAAAGCCTATGCTTAGAACAATATGTAGCAATAAAAACAATACCTGTACTCCCGTGCATACACTAGTTACAAGTACTGTGTCTGCAGTAATCCCATTTCAAATACAGATCAAAATTGGCTCTGTATTTTAAAAACCCATCGAGTAAAAGGTAATGAGACTTCACTGAGCCATAATAATTTCTCAGAAAACACTGCTAGCACCTGACTTAAACAAACAAGAAAAATGCTGTGCATTGCTTTCTTAGTGACATTTCTTTCTAAAGAAATGTATATCCTGCCTTATCTTGCAGCTACATGAAGTTGGGTCCCAGTGAAACAACCATGGCGGGGTACAGACCGCCGCTTTGCAGCGGTCTGGCGCCGCCGCCAGAAGGTCCGCGGGGGAGCCGGAGCCTTCAAACGGCCCGACTCCCGCGCGGACCGAAAAAA